>NW_027509892.1:5000-215458 GCF_051311805.1 Agelaius phoeniceus | reverse complement strand
TATTTTTCCCTTAGAGTCCCACTGAAACATTCTCCGTGCAATCTCCGTTAAGGTCTGTGTTTACAAATAAGCCACCATCAGCTGAGATATTTGCCTGTGTACCTTTTCCTGTCATTCAGAGCTTGCGTTCTGTGGTTTTTATGATAAACCTATCAAACTTGCGAAACTGTTTTGCAAGTCTTAACCGTTGAAGGCAGCAAGAAGTGGTTTTAAAGCCTGTTCTTGAGCAGACAAAGGGAAAAAGTGTGAATTTGCTGCTGAACTTGTCCTTTTTCATTTGACTTGCCTTGAATTATTTAGGAAGAGAGAGAACTAGAAAAAAGAGAGAAATAGAATTGGTTCTTGAGCCCTCCTAAAATGCTCCCTGTGATTCCGTGTGGAGCCAAAGTGAAGGGTGATGGAACAGAGCCCCTGTGCTTTAGAAGGAAATCAATTTCAACCTGATCTCCACCCTGAGTCTCCCTAATTTCTGTTTCTAAAATGCAAACTAAGTTTAGGAAGTGTTGGGAGTTAGTATTTTGGGGGAGAAATGGCAGTTGCACAAACCGTTCCATTTCCCAGAGGCTCTGGGAAGGATTCATTTTGTAAGCGCTGTAACTGCCATCGGTTGGGGGTTCGGGGTTGGAATGTGCACTTGCCCTCCTATAAAGCACTCGTTCATTTGCATTTCAGTGCCAGGAGTCTGGAGAAACTGGAGAAGAGCCCAAGAGACATTTTTCATCCTGAGATACAAAAGGTAGGAAGTGACTTTTTTTGGTTTGGTTCTTTTTCTTTATGATTTCCTGGAAATAGAAGTAATTAAGTATAGATCCTACTGGTTTGTTTCTTCCAGTAGCTAATAAGAATAAGAATAATAATCTAATACTACTTAAACTGTCTCTTTATCCATTGAACTGGCCATTTCAAATCCAAACTTCTAAACACCAATAAAACCATCATCCTTGTAGAATCTTTAATAGGAGGGGGCTAAAGATGCTGTTTTTGTTGACAGGATTTATTGGTTCTTGAAGGGCAAGAGGTGAGTACAAGCCTAACTACTTCTTGCTCACAGACCCGTCCGGTGAATGCGGCTTTGTATTTGGATGGGCTTTTGATGACTTCTAAATCAATTGCTCGTTACAGTAAAAAGAAGTCATGTTTTTTTGAACCTGACAGCAAAAATAACTTGAAGCACCAACTTAATAATAATTGATCACCCGTCTAAGTTAATGATTTTATGCTATACTATCAAAGTTTAAAGGTAAATTATTGTGTAGTAGGAGATGGTATAAAATGTATGTTCTAACGTGTAGGATGTATGCAAAGATTAGAGGAAACAAATTTTTATGTCTTCTGTTTGACTGTTCACCAAATAATATTTGGTTTTATTTTCCTGGGATCGGTGAATTTTAAATTTGGAGTCCTCTATGCTAAGGATGGTCAGCTTACAGGTGATGAAATGTTCAGTCATGGTGAGGTTTTCACCTTCTCCTTAATTGTTTTGCTCATCTGAAAAAAAAAAAAAAAGGCAAGTTAAAAAAAAAAAAGTTATGTTTATTATTTGTTACCCCGTTCTGTCCGTTTCCTCAGTATTTGCTGGAGCTCTGCTTACCCAAGCGTTGGGTAAAACAAGCTTTGGGTTCCTTCTGTCCCACTGGGTGTTGCCCAGTTTGGTTGCATCTGGTGAAATTCAGCCTGAGCCCTTACAGAACCAGCTCAAACCAGGTGAGAGCCATTCGCAGCTCTCTCAGGACACCCGGAGGAGGATGGGTGACGTTTCTGAGCATCTGGCAAGTGCACTTCTATCAAAACTCGGCCTGTGCAATTTCTGGGGAAAACCCTTCTGTATCCTGAAGGGTTCCTCAAAGTCTGTTGAGGATCCGGTTAGCAGTTGCTCACCTGGATGGTTCCAGCTCCTCAAGCTAACACTTGTACTCTTGCCCTGTAGTTTAGATCTATTGTAGTTTTGTTATTTTGCAAGATTTTACGTCTTTGGACAGTAACGTGCATTTCACTCTTTGGAACCTCTCGGATCGTGCTTTGGTGCAGCACCACCTAATGGGACACTTGGCTGCTGTGCTGAAGGGCTTGGTTACTAGAATTGTAAATCCCGGAGAGTTTGTAAGTCTTCTGTCCCCAGGGAGGTGTCACGCTTTGTTCACCGTTGCTCTGTTTGTCGGGTGCTGCTTCTCGTCGGAGGTATTAACTTCAAACTGCCCTGTTCTTTTTTGAACTTTTTTTCCTGGTTCTCTCCGTAGGGCAGGGAAGGACTCTCGTATCCCGGTCGTCAGACTCAGCGCTGCCCGAGAAGATACAGAGACTGTAAAAATCATAAGAAGCAACTAGGACTGCAGAGGAAACAAACTGGAGAGAACAAAAGGTGACATTGTTCTCCTTAGCCTGGATTAGAAACATCCACTGCGCTTTGATGCCGGTGGCTGCCAGGGGCTCGTTAGGTCTCTTGAGGCAGGTGTAGGTGTTCACTTGTAGGTTCTATTTTTTGGCAAAGGACCACGAGAGAAGTTTATTTATAGATCCAAATAAACATTCATCTTATCTGAACATAACCTGTCATCCCCTTTCTGACATTAAGGACTCCTGTATAAATACTTGGGGGGGTTTTCTTTGTCGTTTCTGAATGGTTCCATTTTGCCGGCTACTTGAACAAATCTGAGGGGGTTTAATTGCATACTGCTTCCTTGAAATTCTGTTGGTCTCTGCTTGGAACCCTTCTTGTACTGCTTAATGAAAGACTTCGGATGGTGTTTTCTTGCCTGTTTGTGGTTAAGGTCGTGCTCTGATGCATTTACAGAAGCCATGGCAGGAGAGAGTCAGCTGCTGGAGAAGAGGAGACAGTACTATCCCTGTGCAGCACGGAACTGTGCTACTGCTGTGTCATCAGCTGTGTCTGCACTGAAAGTAGCCACCTTCACTTGTAGGTAGCTCCTTGGTGCTTTAGGACACGCTGAGGGATTTATTCCTTTTGGGATCCACGATGAGAATTCCCAAGAGAGGTAGTAGTAATAAGGTCTGAGATTGGAAAAAAGCCTGTGTCCTTGGAATGTTGTTGTTGTCGTCAAAAGTTAATTTTTCCTTCTTTCTTAGCCAGTAGTCAGCTTTTTGCTTTATTTTTTGTGGTATCAGTATTTGATTGTTTAAAAAATTGCTTCAAAAGAACTGCAGTGGCTGGCCACCAGGACCTTGTTCAGATTTGCCTATTTGCTTGTAGCTAAAACCTTTCCATATTGTTTATCATTCTATTGAAGAAACTGCTGCCCAGTCAACTAAGAACTGAACATCTATCTGTCTAGGACATGGGGAGAGGATTTAGGTCATGTCTTTGTTTCCAGAAAAAAGTTCCAGTGTAGTTTCTAACTAGAGGAAAAGGGGGGGGGGTGAAGACTCGGGGCTCTGATGCCGTTGGGGGCACCCCGAGGTGCCCAGGAGAGGGAGCCCCACTGCGGTGCAGGAGCAGGTATGTTATCACGTACTAGAGAGCAAATTATAAATAGAAATATGAAAATTATAAGTATAAAAATATTTTTTAGATCGTTAAAGAAAGCGGTTTTTTTAACTTGTCAATAGGCAGGGTTTTGATGATAAAAATGATAAATACAAAGAATATGAAGGTAGAAATCTAAGTCTAGAAAGATATCATAAATACATACAGATAAAGTTTAAAACTAGAAGAAAAAATCAGTTGCAGCAGTAGATACGATACATAATATAGATAATACTTTAAATACATGTCTAGAATTTTATAGATATTATAGATAATTATTAATAGATTGCATCAAAAGAAACGATAAATATAAATGTGAGTATAATTACACAAAGTATAAAAATATTTCGATACCGTTTAAAAGAAGGTGTTTTCGTGTATTTATTTGGTTAGAGATGGGGTTTTTGTTTGGATTAATAGAAGTATTCTAGAAATATAAATCTAACTGTAGAGAGATCCAATCGATAGAGGAGGCTATTTCTAAAAACACAACCGAACGCCGCCGCCTTCGGGGGAATCGCACGAGCTCGGCCGAAGCAAGGCGAGAGCGGCCGACCCTGAGGGCCTCGAGCGAACCGAGGCGAGGCTTCCGAGGCTGCCTGAAGCGAAGCGAGCCGAGCTCAGGCGAAGCGAGCCTGCTGCTCTCGTGCGCGCTGCTTAGCGCCAGTGCGCTCCCAGCCTAATGAGCTCCTGCCCGAGCCCGCGCTCCCGGTCGTGTCCGCGCCGTGGCCGGGCCGCCCGCGGGACGCGGCAGCGGGAGAGCCCCGAGCCGGGCGAGCTGAACGGGAGGCGGCGGCGCTTGCCCGCCCGCCGTCGGGGAGCCGAGGCGAGGCGAGCGGAGCCGAGGCGCGCCGAAGGCACAGAGCGGCTGGGAGTTGGGCCGAAGCGAGGCGAGCGGAGCCGAAGAGGCGAATGCAGGCGCCAAGAGCCGAGTTGAGGCGACAGTAGCCGACTGGAGCCGAGCGTCTCCGGAGCGAGCCGAGCTCCGCCGAGCGCCGCAGCATCCCGGGCAGGGCGAGGCGCTGGGCCGGGCTCGGGGTGCAGCCGGGGCTCTGGGAGGCTTCCCCGCCTGTCCCTCTCTCTAGCCCTCCTTCCTTCTCCCCGTCTTCGCCTTCTCTCGCTCCCTTTCCCCCATTCCCTCTCCCCCCGCAAAGCCGGCTCCTTCCTGTCCTGTCCCTAGCCCGCTACTCCCTTCTGTTCCCCCTGTCTCCTTCCTCTGCCCAGCCTCCGTGTACCCTCGTCCCGGGCTTTCCCTTCCCGTGCCGCTTTCCTGCACAGCCCGAGCTCCCTCGCCGCCCTTTGTCGTGCCCTGCTCTCGCTCCTCTCTTCCCGTGCCCCCTTTCCTTCTTTGCCCCGCAGCCGCGGGGCTCGGGCTGCCGGAGAATAAAGCCCCGAGGGCCGGAGCCCGGCGCCCCTGGGCCCTTGCGGGAGTCCCCGCGCGGGGCCGGAGGCTCTCGGCGGATCCCCCCGTGCCGCTCAAGCAGCGCGGCCGACAGCGCCGGAGCTGCGGCTTTGCCGGCATCGCGCTGAGAGCGGCCCCCGCTCCGTGCCGGGCCGTCCCCGCCGTCTGTGCCGCTCCCTCTCTCGCTGCCCCTGGCCCGTGACAGCGAGGCTGGGCAGGAACCTCAAGCCTTCTGGGGGCTGCCCCCCCTTTCTTGTTGCAGCAGAATCCCTTGCTGGGGCTATGCACGTGTGGGAAGGGCTTGGGGAAGCGCTGCGCTGCTGTCCGGGGCAGTCGGATTCGTTCGGAGCCTTCTTTGGGGGTCAGGGAAAGGCGGGGTGAAGACTCGGGGCTCTGATGCCGTTGGGGGCAGCCCAAGGTGCCCGGGAGAGGGAGCCCCACGGCGGTGCAGGAGCAGGTGGGGGGCGGGCGAGGGGCGGGGGTCACGCTGGGTGCCGTCCCCCAGAGGGACCCAAAGCTGCCACCAAATGCACAGGGAGGGGTGAGTGGGTGTAGCATGCTAAAACCTGGCAAGGCATTCGGTTTTCTAGGTATTGCTAAAGAATAGGAATTGGTCTCTAAACTCAGCTGGGGAGAAGCCCTCTCTATGCACTCATTTGTTTACAGGAATGTAGAAGGTTCCGACTGGAGATGCGTAGTAGTTCTGAAGATATTGCCGTGAGGTTTTGATCTAGGAACGGACCGAGCTGTGCCCTGGAACCCTCAGAACAGCTGCAGGGGCTGAAGGCGATAGAAAGGGCTCTCTGGCACCTTTTGCCTCCGTTCTCTGCCAGCGCCCAAAGCGTGTCGCAGTCCCGGAAGAGGCGCTTGTCATCCCGAGAGCCAAAAGGAAGACGTGTAAAATCCCAGCTCTGCCTTGTGTTTCGTGTGGGTTTTTTACTTCGTATTGATGTCATTCCAGAGAGCAAGGAAAGAAGAAACGTGACCGGCTCCCACTATTACTGTGTGAAGGCTTTCTTGAAAGGCTGCTGTATTTCTATTGTCTTTTTCCACTCCAAGCTTGACTTTTGCCCTCGTTTTTCGAGCTCTGCTGCATTGGGTGTCCCAAGGAGGGCGGGGTTCCTCAGCAGGGCTCTTAGGAGGCGGCGCTGATTCTGCTTTTTCTGAAGGCGTCTCAAAGCGCGCTACCAGAATGACAGTTTTGTGCACTGGAAAGCTTTCCCTCAGTGCCATCAGCGCACGTCCGTGTCTGAATTGTGGAAGCAGACGGACTAAGAACAGCCAGCACCCGGAGCAGATTTCTGTTGGCTCTGTGTCTGTGAGAAGCGGGCTGTGTGCTGGACGGGGAGAGGCGCTGTTGGAGAGTGGCATCAGCGCCAGGTGTGAGCTGTGAGGATGATGAGGGGCCGGCTCCTGCCGGGGGGGGGGGGTGCGAGGCTGTTTTAGGGGGAGGCTTCGCCTCAGCTGCCTTTTGCATGGAGCTGCTGAGTAGAGGGGTTCATGGGGGGGCTCCCGGGGCTGTCTCATGGAAGGACTGCGAGAGCTTCTGGCAGCGTCTGGGCGAACACCTGGATACGCGCTTGGATCCGCGGAGCATCGCTTCAAGGAGGTGCCGAGGGACGAATCTTTGCGCCGGGAAGCAGCAGCCGAACGGCTGAGGGCGTGTGGATTTGGAGCGGGGACTTTGGTCCTTTCCCTTTTCAATTGGATCTTGGCAGTCCCCCCTCCCCGCTTCCCCAGGAACAAAAAGGGAGCTTGTGAAGACAAAAGAAATGAAGGAGAGGCAAGCAGCTACTCTCCTAATCTTGTCTGTGTTGGAACTGGGGGGGATCCGCTTTCGCTTGCGGTTCCAAGGATGTCGGTTGAAGGAAAAGCTGCCTTTTCCCGGCTGTTAGGGGTATCCCAGGGGTGACAGGGAATCCCTGCGTTCCATTTGAACGGGAATGGGCAAAGTATTGTTGTCATCGGATGGCTTTGATTTGAAGGTAGCCAGCCCATTTTCATCATCCTAAGGTTTAAATGGAGGGGACAGCGCTGGTGTCCCTCCTTTGCAAGGGTTTGAATGGAGGTCAAAATCCCCCTTTGCACATGGTTTGAAGGATTTCATTGGAGGAAAGCCCCTTCTTTTCTGCTCTCCTAGGGGATGAACTTGCCCTTGTTGAAGCGAGGTGAGCGCCGCCCGCGGCGTCAGTTTCGGGGTTGAGTTGCGGGAAGCCGCAGCTCTGGCGGCGTTTGCAGGGCTGCAGTCGGGCTGTGCCGCTGCATTTGAGGGCGCTTCTTGTGGCCGCGGCCCGGGCCGGAGCGTTGCCGCTCGGGAGCGCTGCGGGCCGGGCGGGTGCCGAGGCGCACGGGGAATTTGGCGCGGCAGCGGCGGAGCCGCTTTGCCGGTGCGAGCCGCCGTGCGGAGCCGAGGGCAGCTGGCGCCGGGCCGGCCAAGGGCGGCAGAGGCGGCGCGGGCGCTGCTGCGCCGGCCCGGCCGGTGCCGGCCGCTCTGTCCGCTCCGGGCGCGGGGCTCGGGCGCCGCCGGGGCCCCCCGGGCAGGGGGAGCGGGCGGGGGCGGGGGGGTCTCCGGGGCGGCGCCGCCCCTGCGCGCCGGAGCAGCCGCCGGAGGAGTCGCTTTGCCGCCGGGAGCCGCGCTCCGTCCGGGGCCGGCAGCGCGGGGTTGGGCTGCCGCAAGTTCTTGGGTGTCGCGGTTCGGAGGTGGCTTTGTAGGGATCGATCGCACGGGTTTGTTCTGGTCGCAGTGGGTGTGCGCTAAGGGCTATGGCGTTCTTCCTGACCGGTACGGTTCTCGGTTCGGGTGGTGACGATCAAGGTTTGGTTTGAATCGAGTTCTGTAGTCGGATATTTTTTTTTGCCGGGCTATTCTGCTTTTAAAGGCGTGCAATGGTTTCTACGGGTCGTTGCGTGAAGCAGCGGCTCGGATTTTAACTCTGTCGCCGTGGCTTTTATTAGCGTGGGCGTGTAGCGTTTGTTTCGGTGGGTTCGAGGTGGCGTCGTGTCGCTAATAGCAGCGGGGTTTTTAAAATCTCTCTAATTGCGTTTGTGTTTCTCGTCTTCCAGGGCTTTTATTTCTTTGCTTGATTGTAGTGTACGTTTTATTGTGACGGATCCTTTGGGAGATCTTGTCAATGGTTACGTTTCTCTTTCGGCTTTGTGTTTATTTCTGGGTGGTATTTTTATTTTGATCGAATGAGGCTCTATGCGTTTATTCCTCAGTTGGGAATATTTTTTTTGAGGTAAATTAAAGTTGCTTTGGTTTGGGGGACTTTTGTTTTACAAATGTATTTTCTTTTGGTTTTTTTTTTCTTTTTTTCTTTTTTTTCTTTTCGTTTCTTGTTGTCCTTTGACGTATTTGGTGGTTATTGATCAGTTTTATTTTTGGGAACGTGGGTATTTATATGGTGGGTCTTTTTAGGTAGGGTTTTTTTGGGGTTTTTTTTTGGGTAGTTATTTTCTTATTTTTTAGTGGTTGAGATTTTTTGGTTTTTTTCTATTTCGTTCATTAGTTCGCTTTCTAAAGTTCTTTTGACAGAGTATTGCTTATTCTTTGAGTTAGCGTAGATGTAGAACTTCGGTTAGTTTTTAAAATAACGTTCAGGGTCAGTGGCACTGATTGGAGTTGAGCGAGTTGGTTTGGGTTTTTTTAGAGGTTTTTGTGATTTGCTGCGTGTGTTTCTCCAGGGTTTTCTTTTCGTTTGGTTCCATTTTTCTGATGTGATGAGAACTGTTAGTGAAAAGAGTGTTGTGTGTTTTTTTCGCTGGCAGTTGTTTGGCTGGTGGAGGTATCTTGATGGTTTTGGAAGACATTGGTGGGAATTCGATGCTGTTTGTTTTGTCATTGCATTTAGGAATTGGATTTTAAATGTAAAATTCTAAGGATAGCTATCTTTAAACAAAACGAGTAGATGTGTAGAAATGGGAATAAACTTTTTTTTTGATCTATTCGATCTCTATTTAAAATTTAACAGGTAACTTAAGTCATGATCTATTCCAATAAGATATTGTATTTTTCAAAGATCATTGCGTATGTTGATAGATATATCAATAGAGATGCTAAATATAAACACAGCTCAAAGGAAATTTTAAATCTAGAAATGTGTTGCGAATCTATGCAGATATATATATATATCAAATTACTAAAGGGTTGTAAATGTAAAGTGACATAAATCCATACAACACGTAATACAAGCGATACCGTATATATCTTATGATGGTATATTATAGGAAACAGCTATAAATCTAGTACATCGCTATGATATAATATGTAAAACATTATAGATATGGTAACTGTAAATACAACAACATTATTAAAAGTAGTTTAAAAGAAAGGATGGTTTTGTTTTTTACTTGGCAAAAGCAGGGGTTTTATTATAAAAACTACAAATACAAATGATAGAAAGGTAGAAATCTACTTGTAAAAAGATCTCATGAATACATCAAGATGGATATAAAAATTGAAAATATTAGAAAAAAGAAGTTGTAGCAGTAGATTTGGTACATGATAAAAATAATGATTTATCTATATGATGTGAATAATAGATATGTGCTATGTAATGATGAATGGAATGCAACAGTATAAACGGTGACTATAAAAGTGAATATAATTATGCAAGCTCTAAATATAAAACTATTTCAATAGAGTTGAAAAGAAGGGTTTTTTGGTATTTGTTTGGTTAGAGATGGGATTTTTTTTGGAAGAATAAAAGTATGATAGAAATCTAAATGGAAGTCTAGACATATACAATCAATATATAATGACATTGCTACAACCACAAAGTATGAATAAATACAGATAATAGGAATAGGCATAATAGATGGTATAAACGACGTAACACATCACTGTCCGGTCTAAATATGGGTGTGAATAGAACTAGAAAAACTAGAACTATCAAATTTATTTCAAGAAGGCATGAAAGAAAGGGGGCTTATTTGGTTCTTGTTTGGTAAGAGGCAGGTTTTTGGCATTTATTTTTCGAGGAGTTTTTGGGGGGGATGGCCCCTGTTCTTTTTTGCCGCCTTGGCCGCCCGCAGGCGCAAGGCGCGCGGCGCCCCCGGCTGGGGTGGGCGGCAGTGCTGCCGCCTTGTGGGCAGAGCGCGGTACTGCAGCCCGGCGCCGCCGCCAGGCAGCCCTCTTGAGCGTGGCGCGTGGCGGAGTTTGTTTGACCTTCTGAAAATGGCGGCGAAAAGGGCGGGAAAGCGGAGGACCCCGGTGTGTCTATGCGGACTGCCTGCACGGAACACCGACGCCGGCGCAGCCCCGGCGGGATTTTTGTGGCGTTTTAGGTGTACCCGACACGGGCTGTGGGGTCAGCGGCGCCGCGGGCGGGCGTATTTTGGCGTGTTTCTGACCGGCATGTGAGTAACCGCCTCTCTCGCCCGAGGGGTCCTCTCTTGGCCGCCATGTTGGGAGTGGCGCGTCACCACTGTCGCGGGAGTTTGTTTGACCTTCTGAAAATGGCGGCGAAAAGGGCGGGAAAGAGGAGGACCCCGGTGTGTCTATGCGGACTGCCTGCACGGAACACCGACGCCGGCGCGGCCCCGGCGGGATTTTCTCTTGCGTTTCAGGTGTGCCCGACACGGGCTGTGTGGTCAGAGGCGCCGCGGGCGGGCGTATTTTGGCGTGTTTCTGACCGGCATGTGAGTAACCGCCTCTCTCGCCCGAGGGGGGTCCTCTCTTGGCTGCCATGTTGGGAGTGGCGCGTCACCACTGTCGCGGGAGTTTGTTTGACCTTCTGAAAATGGCGGCGAAAAGGGCGGGAAAGCGGAGGACCCCGGTGTGTCTATGCGGACTGCCTGCACGGAACACCGACGCCGGCGCAGCCCCGGCGGGATTTTTGTGGCGTTTTAGGTGTGCCCGACACGGGCTGTGTGGTCAGCGGCGCCGCGGGCGGGCGTATTTTGGCGTGTTTCTGACCGGCATGTGAGTAACCGCCTCTCTCGCCCGAGGGGGGGGGGGGGGGTCCTCTCTTGGCCGCCATGTTGGGAGTGGCGCGTCACCACTGTCGCGGGAGTTTGTTTGACCTTCTGAAAATGGCGGCCAAAAGGGCGGGGATATCGCGGACCCGGGAGTCTGCCGCCCTGTGGCCAGAGCCCGGTACTGCAGCCCCCCGAGCCAGCGCCCTGCCCCTCGCCGCTGGCTGCCGGGGGCGGGGCAAGGGCGCGGCTGCCGAGCGAGGCAAGGGCGAGGGGCGGGAGCGAGGGGCGGGGCGGGAGCGAGGGGCGGGCGGGGCGGGAGCGAGGGGCGGGCGGGGCGGGCTCGGTAAATGGCCGGGAGGGGTGAAAGACGTTCAGGAGTGCAAAAGGGACACGATGGCTGAGAAGAATGGCCGGGGGGGGGGGGCGCGGCCCGGCGGGGCCGCTTTCGGCGGGCGGCGGAGGCGCGGTCGCAGCGCTCCGCGGGCCGGGGGCAGCGAGCGGGGGCGGGCGAACGCTGTCGGAACGGGAACGGGGCTGCACCCCCCCCGAGCCCGCGCACGCGCCTCTCGCGCGGCGGAAGCGACGGCGGGCCGGAAAATCCCGGCGGGGCGGCGGCGCTGCCCGCCCTTTCTGCCGCCAGCTTTGCAAGGTAAGACCGCCCGCCCCGTCCCGCCCCGCCCCGTCCCGCCGCCCTCCGGTGTCTGTAAACAGACGGACTCCCTCTGGCTTCCCACTTCTCCGTGCTGGAGAGTGGGAGAAAGGTCCGTGCTGCTTGCCGTGTCCTCGGTGGGCAGAGAGCTCTGACCTTGCCTTGCATGGGCTGCTGAGGATTGGATCCTTGGGGATGTGCTTTGATGCATTTAGTGACCTTTACAGATTTCTTTCCCCGCTTTTTTCAGTTCCCAGAATCATGGAAGAATTCAGGTTGCAAGGGGCTCTAAAGATCACCTCATTCCAAGGCTGCTGCCGCCGTGGGCAGGGACGTGCTTCCATCGAGCAGCTTGCTCAGAGCCTCATCGCAGAGCACCGACGGGCCTTGAACACTTGCAGCGATGGGGCAGCCCCGGGACCTCTGAGCAACCTGTGCCCTGTGCCAGCCGGGTGCCAGAGGAGGAAGGAAGCCCTTCCCACCTGGAGCAGAGGCTGCGTAGCCTTGTGTCACCGAGCGTGTGAGACAGAAAGGCCCTTCCTTTCTGGAGGGGTAACAACACTCAAAGCTCTTTCTCGGGACAAGCCGAGCAATGGAAGGCCAAAGTAGCCTTCAGTTCTTCCAGCAGCTTTGGGAACAACTTGAAGGAGGAGCAGAGCTGGCCTGGTGCCTGCCATGGCTGTCTGTCTTCTTGGCTGAGGCTTTATAAATGAGGCGCTTTTCTGTAGTTCCTTTTCAGGCATGACGTGCAAGTTGCCCCTAGAAGTCCAAAGGCAGCTGTTTTCTTAGCAGAAGGAAGTCAGGAGGAGGCAAAGCCAGCAGCTAAGTCTGGATAAAAAACTTGGCTAACCTCTTTTCCCCCCCTCCTCCAAACAGGCAATTGTGAAGCACTCAGCAGAGATCTGCCCGGGAAGAAAAGCAGAGCCAATCTCTGAGAAGAAGGGACGTGCGAGCTCTGGCGAGGACGGCTGCTCCCCCTGGCCTTGGTGTGGGACCTCCTGAGCTGCCATTCCTGTGGTGGGAGTGTTCCTCCTCTCCTCCGGCCAAGCCAGAGACCGCCTAGGGAAGGAGCAGGTAAGGTTGAAGTACCGAGGTCTCCCAGGTAAGAAGTGACACGGCCAAAGGAAATGGCCTCAACTTGCAGCAGGGAAGGCTTAGATTGGATTGGAGGGAAAATTTCTTCACTGAAAGGGTGCTCAGGCATAGGAGCCCAGGGAAGTCCCCATGCCTGGAGACATGTCAAGGATGTCAAGATGTGGTGTTTAGGGACCTGATTTGGGGGGGCAGCAGCTGGGCTCGATGTCCTTAGAAGGCTTTTCCAACCGCAAGGATCCTACGGATCCTATGGTTCTGGAAAGCCTTGACCCCTCTGGCTCTAGCACAGCACCTGGATGCTGACAAAATGAGGCTGGTCCTAGAGCCTGGAGGTCCCTGTGCCACAGGGAGAGGACAAGCCGGTGTCACCTGCAGGGAGGGTCTCGTCCCCAGAGAGCCGTCAGTGACTCCGTCCCTGCCCGGGGCTCTGGGTGCGCCCTCGGGGGGCGGGGGACGACACCTGCCCTCGGGTGTCCCTCTGGGCACCTGGGAAGGGAACCAGGTCCATCCGTGCGGCAGCTCCAGGGCTTGCAGGCTTTGGGGCTTTGCAGCTGTGTGCCTTGTCACAAGGTGGCAGGGACGTGACACTGCCTGGCAACGCTGCTGGCCTCGGATCCTTGCTGCTCTCATCCTTATCCCATATGGATTTAGCAGCAATCTTCTGTCTTTGCTTTCAAACTGTCCTTGGGAGAGTTCCAAGAGAGGGTCATTAGTTATTTCAAAGCCTACATCTTTTACCTCTTGGCACTGAAGAGAAAAGACACAAACCTGCTTTGCATCCTTCTGCCTGGAAGTCATTGTGACACACAGGGAAGGGAGGAAGGGGCTGGCCGGGGTCAGCCTCTGCTGAGCCTCAGCTCTGGCTGCTCCTGCTCACAGGGTAAAGCCAAAAGCTGTCGTGATCAAAAACGCAGGCCGCCCTTCTGACCTGAGTCACAGGGGCCGTTTCTTCTGAATGAATCAAGGTGGGAAATCATTCTTGGAGCTTCAGAAGAAAAAAAACCCCAGAACCGTAGGTACGTTTGTAAGAGTGGGTATGTACGTACATTTCCTTCGATGAAGAAGAAAATCTTAGAAATATCATGTCACGTCTGGCTTCCTAGAGAAGATCCTGACCTCTGGGCTTCTGAAAGCAAATGGCTGTGCATTTATAGGAGCGTTTCCCTTCTTTTTATGTGCCTCCCCCAGTCATCTTCTACCCTTGCCCACGGCAAGGAGAGCGCGGTGATTTGGCTGCTCCGCTCTGCCGAGGTTGTTGCAGGCTGTGTAGCAGGGAGTGAGGCCTTTTGTGGCTGCTCATCAGACATTTTCCTACAGCCTTCTCCCTGCAATGGTAAAATGAGACTTGTGTTAGCGAGCAGTCAAGTAGAGCAGGTAACATTAGAAAAGAATTGTTTCTGAGCTGCTGTTCACTAGCACGTGTTTCCCCTTTCCGGCAGAGCGCGCATCATTGCGGGCTTGGGATCGATTGAAATGCGCTAAGGAAACCAGCTCTGGGGAGGGAGGGAGGGAAATGCTCTCTTAACATGTGCCAATTCTTCTGTCAAACTCATCAGGGCAGGACAGCGTTCAGACTGAAAGTGTAAGAAGATGTGGAGGGAGACAGAGAATCTGACAGGAGCACCGGACTCACAAGTGCACGAATTTTGCTTTTGGCTTGGATTCAAACGCAGAAGTTGTAAGGAATTTGGGAAGGAGAAGGGACATTTCAGAAGGAGAAGAAGAAAAAGAAGTTGTTGTTGTTGTTACAGCCCTGGCAAAATCTTTGGTTCTAGCTAATAAAGGAAGCTAGTTGAAATAAAAAAAAAAGAAAAAAAAGTGGTTTTTTTTTTTCCTTCGCTGTTGTATTCGTTGGTGGTTCGTTATATGGTGTGTTGTTTTATTTCTTGGTCTTATTACCTCTGTGTAAATAGTTTTTTTGAGTGAAGCTAACTTTCTGGACGGGTTGGTTTGTATTTGAGGTAGGATAAATTTCAAGAGGTTTCTTTCCTAGACTTCTGACAGGTATTCCTGGGATTTTGGTTTTGTTTACTGTGTGTATCAACAGAGAGATTTGGTAGGGCCAGCTGGGCTGCTGGAGTTTTGGGTGTTAATTTATGAGATGGCTTTTGTTCAATGCAGTTTTGAATTGTTGAAAGGGTTTTTAATGTAGTGGTTTTAAGGCGGTCTTTAAGAATTGTTTGTATCGTTTCACGTTGTTTGTAGTCGGTGTACGATCAGGGATATGGTGGAACTTCTTGAACGTTCTGGTTTTAGCGTTCCTAAGTTCCGATTTCTTTCTGCTTTGCTGTTTTGTTTCTGGTTTTCTTTTGGGGGACAGGGGCGTTTGTAGACGGTGGGTTTCTAGAGGCAATGTGTCTTTCAATTTGGGTAGTGATATTTCTTAGTATTTTAATAGTTTCGATTTTTTTTATTTTCATGCTTTTAATGAGTTGTTTTAAAATTTGGAAGATAACCTTTCTAGATGATTGGTTATTATTTGTGAGTTAGCCTCAAGGTAGAGCTTTGGGGGCTTTTTTTAGTAATGTTTAGGGTCAGTTGTAGGGTTTTGAGTTTAGTGAGTTGGTTGGATTTAATTTTTCACGGGTGTTTGTTTTGACTAGCAGTTCTGTCATTTTCCATGTGTATCTGAGTTTTTTGGGGTTTTGAGCCATTGGTTGAGGAGGAAGTTTATGATGAGAATGTACGGAGCTTTTGGGCTAGTTATAGTGGGATTTCAAATGTCTTGACAGTTCGGTTGATTTGAGTTTTTCTTAGGGTTAAATGTTGTGGGGTCTTTGTTCTGTTAGTCCTAGAAATAGGTTTGGTTTGGATACGCTGCGATGGGATGAGCGTGGGCTGCGTACCGGTGCTGCCGAAGGCGCGGTATTTGTGTGGTTCTGATGCGTTGGGTTAATGAATTGATACGGTCTAATATATAGATTAATTAAAGTAGAAATAAATATCAATATAAAAACAAATATAAAATGATAGTGGTAAACATAAATATAGAAAACAAATAGATAAACACATAAAACTATACTATATAGTATATTATTGTAACAGATGCTAATCTATAGAAACGATAGTCTATTATATATGTATACAAAGATATATAAAGATCGGTTGTAAATATAAAAATATTTAGATAGAGTTAAAAGGAATTGGGGATTTTTTGGGATTTTTTTTATTAGGTTATAGGCTGGGGTTTTTTTTCTAGATAGAAATAATATAAAAATAAAAATCCAGATCTCCAAATATATAACGCGTATACCGATCTCTCTAAATATTGAATATAAAGAAATAGAAGTAAAAGAATATCTAGGATATAAAAATACTATATATCTATTATTCTATTAAAAGGTATTCTCTCTAGTATGTATAATACCTACAAATGTAATAAATAAAAATTATAAAAGTAAATGTGAAGAGAATGATGAAAAATGAGATGATTTTTAGAGTTTTAAATATGGTTTAGATAAAGGGGTGTCTTTGGTTTTTGTTTGGTTAGAGGCAGGGGTTTTATTTGAAAGAATAGAAGTATTATAGAAATGTGAATCTTAAGATAGAAATCTATCATAAGTCTAGAAAGAGAAATGACGAAACTATGGATAGAAATTGAAATCTAAATCTATGTCAGTAATATGAAGAGTTGTAGTATAGAATAGAAATGACCTTATGTGGCAATATAAATGAGAAATGGGAATAGAAATAGAAGAAGATGTAAATATAGTTGGAAAGAAAGGGAATTTTTTGGCTTTTGTTTGAGTAGAGGCAGGGGTTTTATTTGAAATAACACAAGTGTTCCAGAAGTGAAAATCTGAAGGCAGAAATAGATAATCAATGAATCAAAATACGTATAAAAATATAGAAATAAGTCCTCGGAATAGATGGAATATAGAATATCAATTGATTTATAAATTGACATTGATAAAGAGAAATGGATCAGTAAGCAATACACATTATAAATAGAAATGTGACTATCAATAGGAAAACCTAGGGGTAAAATCTATTCAAATATTGTCTAAAAGAAAGGGTTGGGGTTTTTTGGGCTCTTCTTGGGTTAGAGGCAGGGTTTTTATTTGAAATAATATGAACATAGATATTACTCTTACCTGTTTCTAAATATTGAGATAGATAATCAAGATATAAATATAAAACCTAAGGAAATAGAAATAATAGGAAGGGATGTAATATAGAATACAAATAAGAGTATACATTGATATACAGTTTAAATGTCAATGTGAACATGAACCTGAAAGATACAATTTTAAAAAAGATTGAAATAGAGTTGAAAAGAAAGGGGTTCTTTTTGGCTTGAATTTGGGTAGAGGCAGGGGTTTTATTTTAAATAATGGAAGAGTTACAGAAGTAAAAATCCTAACACAGAAATATAGATGAAATATAGAAAGATAGGAATAAAAAGATGTCAATAAATAGAAGAAATAGGAACAGATGTAAAATAGAATATAAACTTATAAAAAATCGGAAATTATAAATGTAAAAATAAACATTACACATCAATATACATTTGAAATATAAATGTGGATATAAAGATGAAAAAAAAAAATTTTTTTACAAATTTAAATGCAGTCGAAATTAAAGGGGGTTCTTTTTGGCTTTTATCCGGGTAGGGGCAGGGGAATTATTTTAAATAATGTAAACGTTACAGAAGCAAAAATCCTAACAAATATATACTTACTATGTAAAAATATGTATAAAAATAGAGAAATAAATTTAAGTACTAGGGAGAGATGTAATATAGAATAGAAATTTATTTATAAATAGAAATGTATAAATATACATCAATACGCATTATAAATAGAAAGGTGAATATTAATATGAAAAACTATTTTAAAAAATATTTACGTATTTTTTAAAAGAAATTGTTGGGTTTGGGTTTGGTTTGGTGTTTTTGGTTTTTTTTTTTTTTTATCCTATTAGGTTAGAGGCAGGAGGATTTTTTTCTTCTTCCTGGTTGTTTTGGGGCATTTATTTCAGAGCAGCTTCTGGGGGGGATCGCCCCTGTTCCTTTTTGCCGCCTTGGCCGCCCGCAGGCCCAAGGCGCGCGGCGCCCCCGGCTGGGGTGGGCGGCAGTGCTGCCGCCTTGTGGGCAGAGCGCGGTACTGCAGCCCGGCGCCGCCGCCAGGCAGCCCTCTTGGGCGTGGCGCGTGGCGGAGTTTGTTTGACCTTCTCAAAAGGGCGGAAGAACGGAGGGCCCCCGGCGGTGTGTCTATCCGGAATGCCTGCACGGAACACCGATGCCGGCGCGGCCCCGACGAGCTTTTCTGTGGCGTTTCAATTGCGATGATGGCATTCCGATTCGCCTGCAGGGTTCGGCGTCGCGGGAAATCGTTTCTAGGGCTCGAGGTGGGTGTCGGCATTTTGATCAGGCAGCTGGCAAAACGGCTACGCCTTGGGGTCTTTCCAAGGGGCGCTGGGGGCGGGGCCGGGGCGGGGCGCCGTGTCGACGAGGTGACGTCATTCGGCGGCACTCTGCCTGCAGTTCGCCCATGCAGACGGCAGGGGGCGCTGTGCCGGCAGTGCGCCCATGCAGGCGGCAAAGGGCGCTGTGCCTGCAGTGCGCCCATGAAGACGGCAGGGGGCGCTGTATAAATAGAGTATTAAGTATAAACTATCTAGAAGAAGAAATAAAAGCTCGATGTCACCTGCAGCTGTAGAAAATTTCAGGCTCCCATGGAGGAAATAGTTTTCCTAAAATCATTACCGTTTTGGGGTTTTTTGCACTCCCCGGTAGCCTGAACGTTTCTACTGCTGCTTTTTTATCCTAAAGCCAGAATGGAAATCCCAGATTAGAAATACAGGGAAAGAAAGAGAGAAAGAAAGAAAGAGAGAGAGAGAAAGAGAGAAAGAGAGAAAGAAAGAAGGAAAGAAAGAAGGAAAGAAAGAGACAGAGAGAAAGAAAGAAAGAGAGAGAGAGAAAGAAAGAGAGAGAGAGAGACAGAAAGCGAGACAGAGAGAAAGAAAGAAAGAGAGAGAGAAAGAAAGAAAGAGAGACAGAGAGAAAGAAAGAGAGAGACAGAGAGAAAGAAAGAAAGAAAGAGAGACAGAGAGAGAGAGAGACAGAAAGAGAGAGAGAAAGAGAGAAAGAAAGAAAGAGAGACAGAGAGAGAGAGACAGAGAGACAGTGAGAACGAAAGAAAGAGAAAGAGAGAAAGAGAGAAAGAAAGAGAGACAGAGAGAGAGAGACAGAGAGACAGTGAGAACGAAAGAAAGAGAAAGAGAGAAAGAGAGAAAGAAAGAGAGACAGAGAGAGAGAGACAGAAAGAGAGACAGTGAGAACGAAAGAGAGAGAGAGAAAGAGAGAAAGAAAGAGAGACAGAGAGAGAGAGACAGAAAGAGAGACAGTGAGAACGAAAGAGAGAGAGAGAAAGAGAGAAAGAAAGAAAGAGAGACAGAGAGAGAGAGACAGAAAGAGAGACAGTGAGAACGAAAGAGAGAGAGAGAAAGAGAGAAAGAAAGAGAGACAGAGAGAGAGAGACAGAAAGAGAGACAGTGAGAACGAAAGAGAGAGAGAGAAAGAGAGAAAGAAAGAAAGAGACACAGAGAGAGAGAGACAGAAAGAGAGACAGTGAGAACGAAAGAGAGAGAGAGAAAGAGAGAAGGAAAGAAAGAGACACAGAGAGAGAGACAGAAAGAGAGACAGTGAGAACGAAAGAGAGAGAGAGAAAGAGAGAAGGAAAGAAAGAGACACAGAGAGAGAGAGACAGAAAGAGAGACAGTGAGAACGAAAGAGAGAGAGAGAAAGAGAGAAGGAAAGAAAGAGACACAGAGAGAGAGAGACAGAAAGAGAGACAGTGAGAACGAAAGAGAGAGAGAGAAAGAGAGAAGGAAAGAAAGAGACACAGAGAGAGAGAGACAGAAAGAGAGACAGTGAGAACGAAAGAGAGAGAGAGAAAGAGAGAAAGAAAGAAAGAGACACAGAGAGAGAGAGACAGAAAGAGAGACAGTGAGAACGAAAGAGAGAGAGAGAAAGAGAGAAAGAAAGAAAGAGACACAGAGAGAGAGAGACAGAAAGAGAGACAGTGAGAACGAAAGAGAGAGAGAGAAAGAGAGAAAGAAAGAGACACAGAGAGAGAGAGACAGAAAGAGAGACAGTGAGAACGAAAGAGAGAGAGAGAAAGAGAGAAGGAAAGAAAGAGACACAGAGAGAGAGAGACAGAAAGAGAGACAGTGAGAACGAAAGAGAGAGAGAGAAAGAGAGAAGGAAAGAAAGAGAGACAGAGAGAGAGAGACAGAAAGAGAGACAGTGAGAACGAAAGAGAGAGAGAGAAAGAGAGAAGGAAAGAAAGAGACACAGAGAGAGAGAGACAGAAAGAGAGACAGTGAGAACGAAAGAGAGAGAGAGAAAGAGAGAAGGAAAGAAAGAGACACAGAGAGAGAGAGACAGAAAGAGAGACAGTGAGAACGAAAGAGAGAGAGAGAAAGAGAGAAGGAAAGAAAGAGACACAGAGAGAGAGAGACAGAAAGAGAGACAGTGAGAACGAAAGAGAGAGAGAGAAAGAGAGAAGGAAAGAAAGAGACACAGAGAGAGAGAGACAGAAAGAGAGACAGTGAGAACGAAAGAGAGAGAGAGAAAGAGAGAAGGAAAGAAAGAGACACAGAGAGAGAGAGACAGAAAGAGAGACAGTGAGAACGAAAGAGAGAGAGAGAAAGAGAGGAAGAAAGAGAGACAGAGAGAGAGACAGAAAGAGAGACAGTGAGAACGAAAGAGAGAGAGAGAAAGAGAGAAAGAAAGAAAGAGAGACAGAGAGAGAGAGAGACAGAAAGAGAGACAGTGAGAACGAAAGAGAGAGAGAGAAAGAGAGAAAGAAAGAAAGAGAGACAGAGAGAGAGAGAGACAGAAAGAGAGACAGTGAGAACGAAAGAAAGAGAGAGAAAGAAAGAGAGACAGAGAGAGAGAGACAGAAAGAGAGACAGTGAGAACGAAAGAAAGACAGAGAGAGAAAGAGAGGAAGAAAGAGAGACAGAGAGAGAGAGAGACAGAAAGAGAGACAGTGAGAACGAAAGAAAGAGAGAGAGAGAAAGAGAGAAAGAAAGAAAGAGAGACAGAGAGAGAGAGAGACAGAAAGAGAGACTGAGAACGAAAGAAAGAGAGACAGAGAGAGAGAGAGACAGAAAGAGAGACTGAGAACGAAAGAAAGAGAGAGAAAGAAAGAGAGACAGAGAGAGAGAGACAGAAAGAGAGACTGAGAACGAAAGAAAGAGAGAGAAAGAAAGAGAGACAGAGAGAGAGAGACAGAAAGAGAGACAGTGAGAACGAAAGAAAGAGATAAAGAAAGAGAGACAGAGAGAGAGAGAAAGGGAGAGAGACAGAGAGACAGAGAGAAAGAAAGAAAGAGAGACAGAAAGAGAGACAGAAAGAAAGAAATAGAGAGAAAGGAAGAGAGCGAGAGAAAGAAAGAAAGAGAGAGAGAAAGAAATAGAGAAAGACAGACAGAAAGAAAGAAAGAGAGAGACAGGAAGAGAGCGAGAGAAAGAAAGAAATAGAGAAAGACAGACAGAAAGAAAGAAAGAGCGAAAGAAAGAAAAGGAAAAAGGAAAGGAAGAAAAAAAAAAGGAGGAAGAGAAAGGAAGAAAAAAAATGAAAAAGGAAAAGGGTGAGAGTGAAAAAGAAAGCGCGAAAGTGGAAAAGGGGGTGAAAAACAGAGTGAAAAAAAGAAAAAAGATTAGGAGTGGAAAAGAAAGGACATTCGGGAGGGGCGGTGCTGCCTAAGGTGCTTCCGCGCCCAGGAGCGAAGGAGCCGTTTGATCCCCTGGCGGGAGCGCCGCTCCCGGTGGCGGAGAACGGAGCGGTGGCTGTCAGTCCGAGACTCCAACTCCCGGCAGGCCCTGCGGCCGTAAAGCGCGGCGTCTGACGCAACGGCCGACGCGCCATATGAATGGCTGGCGGGCCGAGGCGGCCGCGTGCCGGGGGAGCGGGCTGGGCGCGGGGAGCTCCCGGCGCCTGTCCCACGCGGGACGGAGCCGCGGCAGCGACGCCGGAGGGGCGAAGCCTCCGTCCGGCCGCCCGCACGGAGCCGAGCGGCGCGGAAGGGGCGTCCGCCCGGTGCCTCGGCCTCGCTCAGCGGTCCCGGTGGCGGGGGCTGAGCTCGGGCGGGGCGCGCTGCCGCCCGCCGATGGCGGAGCGCCAGGCGGTGCTTTGCTGCCGCGGGCCGGGAGCTGCAGGAGCCGCCCCGGGCGAGCGGCGCCGGGCGCTGCCGCGGTCACTGTGCGGCGGCTGCCCTCGGGCTGGCGGAGGCGCGGGAGCCGCCGAGCTGCAGCCGTCTCCCTCGGGCCGCTGCCGCTGCTGCGGGCGGGGGCGGACGAGCGGCTGCGGAGGCGGCTCCGCGGCGTGCTCAGCCTTGCGAGCAGAGAGCGCTCGACATCGCTGGCATGACACGGCTGCTGAGTGCCTCAGTGCTCGTGGCTCTTTCTTCCACGCAAACAGATGGAGCGGCATCGCTGAGCAGTAAAACACAGCGATGGCCCGGAGAATGGCGAGCGCAAGGAGCGCCGGGCAGGATCCTTCTGATGGCACAGGTGCGATCGGCAAACTCAGCCCCTTGTGCCCCTGCCCTCCCGACCCCCAGGGGAAATGCTCTCCAGCCTCGAGCTGCTGAGAGACAAAACGTGTGATTTGACACTAGGGTCCGGAAAAGGTTTCCGTTTAGATTAGCAAATGCCTCCATTGTTCTCGGTTACATCCTAGGATCGGTTTTAGGCAGTGACTTTCTACCGCTTGTCGGATTTTCTTGTGCAATGGTAAGAAAATAGGCAGGTCTGATACTGGTTTCGCTTTTTTTCTACTTCATGTTCCATGAGCTGCTTTTATCCAAGCAATTGTTTTAAAGTTCTACTGTAGGCGTTTCTGGTTCACTTTTTTTTTTTTGTTTTTTTTCCTCTAAATCGGCAGTAAATATAGCTGAGTAAAATTACCTTGGTTTTCTTCCTTCTTAAATGTTTTTATTGATAATCCTATTTGAATATGCAGAACACGTGGGTATGTCCTGTAATATATCCTAGCTTTTCTTGTTTACAGGGTACTCAGGAAATATTTTTCCCTTCGAGTCCCACTGAAACATTCTCCGTGCAATCTCCGTTAAGGTCTGTGTTTACAAATAAGCCACCATCAGCTGAGATATTTGCCTGTGTACCTTTTCCTGTCATTCAGAGCTTGCGTTCTGTGGTTTTTATGATAAACCTATCAAACTTGCGAAACCGTTTTGCAAGTCTTGACCGTTGAAGGCAGCAAGAAGTGGTTTTAAAGCCTGTTCTTGAGCAGACGAAGGGAAAAAGTGTGAATTTGCTGCTGAACTTGTCCTTTTTCATTTGACTTGCCTTGAATTATTTAGGAAGAGAGAGCACTAGAAAAAAGAGAGAAATAGAATTGGTTCTTGAGCCCTCCTAAAATGCTCCCTGTGATTCCGTGTGGAGCCAAAGTGAAGGGTGATGGAACAGAGCCCCTGTGCTTTAGAAGGAAATCAATTTCAACCTGATCTCCACCCTGAGTCTCCCTAATTTCTGTTTCTAAAATGCAAACTCAGTTTAGGAAGTGTTGGGAGTTAGTATTTTGGGGAAGAAATGGCAGTTGCACAAACCGTTCCATTTCCCAGAGGCTCTGGGAAGGATTCATTTTGTAAGCGCTGTAACTGCCATCGGTTGGGGGTTCGGGGTTGGAATGTGCACTTGCCCTCCTATAAAGCACTCGTTCATTTGCATTTCAGTGCCAGGAGTCTGGAGAAACTGGAGAAGAGCCCAAGAGACATTTTTCATCCTGAGATACAAAAGGTAGGAAGTGACTTTTTTTGGTTTGGTTCTTTTTCTTTATGATTTCCTGGAAATAGAAGTAATTAAGTATAGATCCTACTGGTTTGTTTCTTCCAGTAGCTAATAAGAATAATAATAATAATCTAATACTACTTAAACTGTCTCTTTATCCATTGAACTGGCCATTTCAAATCCAAACTTCTAAACACCAATAAAACCATCATCCTTGTAGAATCTTTAATAGGAGGGGGCTAAAGATGCTGTTTTTGTTGACAGGATTTATTGGTTCTTGAAGGGCAAGAGGTGAGTACAAGCCTAACTACTTCTTGCTCACAGACCCGTCCGGTGAATGCGGCTTTGTATTTGGATGGGCTTTTGATGACTTCTAAATCAATTGCTCGTTACAGTAAAAAGAAGTCATGTTTTTTTGAACCTGACAGCAAAAATAACTTGAAGCACCAATTTAATAATAATTGATCACCCGTCTAAGTTAATGATTTTATGCTATACTATCAAAGTTTAAAGGTAAATTATTGTGTAGTAGGAGATGGTATAAAATGTATGTTCTAACGTGTAGGATGTATGCAAAGATTAGAGGAAACAAATTTTTATGTCTTCTGTTTGACTGTTTACCAAATAATATTTGGTTTTATTTTCCTGGGATCGGTGAATTTTAAATTTGGAGTCCTCTATGCTAAGGATGGTCAGCTTACAGGTGATGAAATGTTCAGTCATGGTGAGGTTTTCACCTTCTCCTTAATTGTTTTGCTCATCTGAAAAGAAAAAAAAAAAAAAAAAAAAAAAAGGTATGTTTATTATTTGTTACCCCGTTCTGTCCGTTTCCTCAGTATTTGCTGGAGCTCTGCTTACCCAAGCTTTGGGTAAAACAAGCTTTGGGTTCCTTCTGTCCCACTGGGTGTTGCCCAGTTTGGTTGCATCTGGTGAAATTCAGCCTGAGCCCTTACAGAACCAGCTCAAACCAGGTGAGAGCCATTCGCAGCTCTCTCAGGACACCCGGAGGAGGATGGGTGACGTTTCTGAGCATCTGGCAAGTGCACTTCTATCAAAACTCGGCCTGTGCAATTTCTGGGGAAAACCCTTCTGTATCCTGAAGGGTTCCTCAAAGTCTGTTGAGGATCCGGTTAGCAGTTGCTCACCTGGATGGTTCCAGCTCCTCAAGCTAACACTTGTACTCTTGCCCTGTAGTTTAGATCTATTGTAGTTTTGTTATTTTGCATGATTTTACGTCTTTGGACAGTAACGTGCATTTCACTCTTTGGAACCTCTCGGATCGTGCTTTGGTGCAGCACCACCTAATGGGACACTTGGCTGCTGTGCTGAAGGGCTTGGTTACTAGAATTGTAAATCCCGGAGAGTTTGTAAGTCTTCTGTCCCCAGGGAGGTGTCACGCTTTGTTCACCGTTGCTCTGTTTGTCGGGTGCTGCTTCTCGTCGGAGGTATTAACTTCAAACTGCCCTGTTCTTTTTTGAACTTTTTTTCCTGGTTCTCTCCGTAGGGCAGGGAAGGACTCTCGTATCCCGGTCGTCAGACTCAGCGCTGCCCGAGAAGATACAGAGACTGTAAAAATCATAAGAAGCAACTAGGACTGCAGAGGAAACAAACTGGAGAGAACAAAAGGTGATATTGTTCTCCTTAGCCTGGATTAGAAACATCCACTGCGCTTTGATGCCGGTGGCTGCCAGGGGCTCGTTAGGTCTCTTGAGGCAGGTGTAGGTGTTCACTTGTAGGTTCTATTTTTTGGCAAAGGACCACGAGAGAAGTTTATTTATAGATCCAAATAAACATTCATCTTATCTGAACATAACCTGTCATCCCCTTGTCATCAAACCCTGACATTAAGGACTCCTGTATAAATACTTGGGGGGGTTTTCTTTGTCGTTTCTGAATGGTTCCATTTTGCCGGCTACTTGAACGAGTCTGAGGGGGTTTAATTGCATACTGCTTCCTTGAAATTCTGTTGGTCTCTGCTTGGAACCCTTCTTGTACTGCTTAATGAAAGACTTCGGATGGTGTTTTCTTGCCTGTTTGTGTTTAAGGTCGTGCTCTGATGCATTTACAGAAGCCATGGCAGGAGAGAGTCAGCTGCTGGAGAAGAGGAGACAGTATTATCCCTGTGCAGCACGGAACTGTGCTACTGCTGTGTCATCAGCTGTGTCTGCACTGAAAGTAGCCACCTTCACTTGTAGGTAGCTCCTTGGTGCTTTAGGACACGCTGAGGGATTTATTCCTTTTGGGATCCACGATGAGAATTCCCAAGAGAGGTAGTAGTAATAAGGTCTGAGATTGGAAAAAAGCCTGTGTCCTTGGAATGTTGTTGTTGTCGTCAAAAGTTAATTTTTCCTTCTTTCTTAGCCAGTAGTCAGCTTTTTGCTTTATTTTTTGTGGTATCAGTATTTGATTGTTTAAAAAATTGCTTCAAAAGAACTGCAGTGGCTGGCCACCAGGACCTTGTTCCGATTTGCCTATTTGCTTGTAGCTAAAACCTTTCCATATTGTTTATCATTCTATTGAAGAAACTGCTGCCCAGTCAACTAAGAACTGAACATCTGTCTGTCTAGGACATGGGGAGAGGATTTAGGTCATGTCTTTGTTTCCAGAAAAAAGTTCCAGTGTAGTTTCTAACTAGAGGAAAAGGGGGGGGGGGGGGGGGGGGGGGGGGGTGAAGGGGGGGTGAAGACGCGGGGCTCTGATGCCCCTGGGGGCACCCCGAGGTGCCCAGGAGAGGGAGCCCCACTGCGGTGCAGGAGCAGGTATGTTATCACGTACTAGAGAGCAAATTATAAATAGAAATATGAAAATTATAAATATAAAAATATTTTTTAGATCGTTAAAGAAAGCGGTTTTTTTAACTTGTCAATAGGCAGGGTTTTGATGATAAAAATGATAAATACAAAGAATATGAAGGTAGAAATCTAAGTCTAGAAAGATATCATAAATACATACAGATAAAGTTTAAAACTAGAAGAAAAAATCAGTTGCAGCAGTAGATACGATACATAATATAGATAATACTTTAAATACATGTCTAGAATTTTATAGATATTATAGATAATTATTAATAGATTGCATCAAAAGAAACGATAAATATAAATGTGAGTATAATTACACAAAGTATAAAAATATTTCGATACCGTTTAAAAGAAGGTGTTTTCGTGTATTTATTTGGTTAGAGATGGGGCTTTTGTTTGGATTAATAGACGTAGTCTAGAAATATAAATCTAACTGTAGAGAGATCCAATCGATAGAGGAGGCTATTTCTAAAAACACAACCGAACGCCGCCGCCTTCGGGGGAATCGCACGAGCTCGGCCGAAGCAAGGCGAGAGCGGCCGACCCTGAGGGCCTCGAGCGAACCGAGGCGAGGCTTCCGAGGCTGCCTGAAGCGAAGCGAGCCGAGCTCAGGCGAAGCGAGCCTGCTGCTCTCGTGCGCGCTGCTTAGCGCCAGTGCGCTCCCAGCCTAATGAGCTCCTGCCCGAGCCCGCGCTCCCGGTCGTGTCCGCGCCGTGGCCGGGCCACCCGCGGGACGCGGCAGCGGGAGAGCCCCGAGCCGGGCGAGCTGAACGGGAGGCGGCGGCGCTTGCCCGCCCGCCGTCGGGGAGCCGAGGCGAGGCGAGCGGAGCCGAAGAGGCGAATGCAGGCGCCAAGAGCCGAGTTGAGGCGCCAAGAGCCGACTCGAGCCGAGCGTCTCCGGAGCGAGCCGAGCTCCGCCGAGCGCCGCAGCATCCCGGGTAGGGCGAGGCGCCGGGCCGGGCTCGGGGTGCAGCCGGGGCTCTGGGAGGCTTCCCCGCCTGTCCCTCTCTCTAGCCCTCCTTCCTTCTCCCCGTCTTCGCCTTCTCTCGCTCCCTTTCCCCCATTCCCTCTCCCCCCGCAAAGCCGGCTCCTTCCTGTCCTGTCCCTAGCCCGCTACTCCCTTCTGTTCCCCCTGTCTCCTTCCTCTGCCCAGCCTCCGTGTACCCTCGTCCCGGGCTTTCCCTTCCCGTGCCGCTTTCCTGCACAGCCCGAGCTCCCTCGCCGCCCTTTGTCGTGCCCTGCTCTCGCTCCTCTCTTCCCGTGCCCCCTTTCCTTCTTTGCCCCGCAGCCGCGGGGCTCGGGCTGCCGGAGAATAAAGCCCCGAGGGCCGGAGCCCGGCGCCCCTGGGCCCTTGCGGGAGTCCCCGCGCGGGGCCGGAGGCTCTCGGCGGATCCCCCCGTGCCGCTCAAGCAGCGCGGCCGACAGCGCCGGAGCTGCGGCTTTGCCGGCATCGCGCTAAGAGCGGCCCCCGCTCCGTGCCGGGCCGTCCCCGCCGTCTGTGCCGCTCCCTCTCTCGCTGCCCCTGGCCCGTGACAGCGAGGCTGGGCAGGAACCTCAAGCCTTCTGGGGGCTGCCCCCCCTTTCTTGTTGCAGCAGAATCCCTTGCTGGGGCCATGCACGTGTGGGAAGGGCTTGGGGGAAGCGCTGCGCTGCTGTCCGGGGCAGTCGGATTCGTTCGGAGCCTTCTTTGGGGGTCAGGGAAAGGCGGGGTGAAGACTCGGGGCTCTGATGCCGTTGGGGGCACCCCAAGGTGCCCGGGAGAGGGAGCCCCACGGCGGTGCAGGAGCAGGTGGGGGGCGGGCGAGGGGCGGGGGTCACGCTGGGTGCCGTCCCCCGGAGGGACCCAAAGCTGCCACCAAATGCACAGGGAGGGGTGAGTGGGTGTAGGATGCTAAAACCTGGCAAGGCATTCGGTTTTCTAGGTATTGCTAAAGAATAGGAATTGGTCTCTAAACTCAGCTGGGGAGAAGCCCTCTCTATGCACTCATTTGTTTACAGGAATGTAGAAGGTTCCGACTGGAGATGGGTAGTAGTTCTGAAGATATTGCCGTGAGGTTTTGATCTAGGAACGGACCGAGCTGTGCCCTGGAACCCTCAGAACAGCTGCAGGGGCTGAAGGCGATAGAAAGGGCTCTCTGGCACCTTTTGCCTCCGTTCTCTGCCAGCGCCCAAAGCGTGTCGCAGTCCCGGAAGAGGCGCTTGTCATCCCGAGAGCCAAAAGGAAGACGTGTAAAATCCCAGCTCTGCCTTGTGTTTCGTGTGGGTTTTTTACTTCGTATTGATGTCATTCCAGAGAGCAAGGAAAGAAGAAACGTGACCGGCTCCCACTATTACTGTGTGAAGGCTTTCTTGAAAGGCTGCTGTATTTCTATTGTCTTTTTCCACTCCAAGCTTGACTTTTGCCCTCGTTTTTCGAGCTCTGCTGCATTGGGTGTCCCAAGGAGGGCGGGGTTCCTCAGCAGGGCTCTTAGGAGGCGGCGCTGATTCTGCTTTTTCTGAAGGCGTCTCAAAGCGCGCTACCAGAATGACAGTTTTGTGCACTGGAAAGCTTTCCCTCAGTGCCATCAGCGCACGTCCGTGTCTGAATTGTGGAAGCAGACGGACTCAGAAAAGCCAGCACCCGGAGCAGATTTCTGTTGGCTCTGTGTCTGTGAGAAGCGGGCTGTGTGCTGGACGGGGAGAGGCGCTGTTGGAGAGCGGCATCAGCGCCAGGTGTGAGCTGTGAGGATGATGGGGGGCTCGGAGCAGCCCCAGGTGTGAGCTGTGAGGATGATGAGGGGCCGGCTCCTGCCGGGGGGGGGGGGGTGCGAGGCTGTTTTAGGGGGAGGCTTCGCCTCAGCTGCCTTTTGCATGGAGCTGCTGAGTAGAGGGGTTCACGGGGGGGCTCCCGGGGCTGTCTCATGGAAGGACTGCGAGAGCTTCTCGCAGCGTCTGGGCGAACACCTGGATACGCGCTTGGATCCGCGGAGCATCGCTTCAAGGAGGTGCCGAGGGACGAATCTTTGCGCCGGGAAGCAGCAGCCGAACGGCTGAGGGCGTGTGGATTTGGAGCGGGGACTTTGGTCCTTTCCCTTTTCAATTGGATCTTGGCAGTCCCCCCTCCCCGCTTCCCCAGGAACAAAAAGGGAGCTTGTGAAGACAAAAGAAATGAAGGAGAGGCAAGCAGCTACTCTCCTAATATTGTCTGTGTTTGAACTAGGGGGGATCCGCTTTCGCTTGCGGTTCCAAGGATGTCGATTGAAGGAAAAGCTGCCTTTTCCCGGCTGTTAGGGGTATCCCAGGGGTGACAGGGAATCCCTGCGTTCCATTTGAACGGGAATGGGCAAAGTATTGTTGTCATCGGATGGCTTTGATTTGAAGGTAGCCAGCCCATTTTCATCATCCTAAGGTTTAAATGGAGGGGACAGCGCTGGTGTCCCTCCTTAGCAAGGGTTTGAATGGAGGTCAAAATCCCCCCTTGCACATGGCTTGAAGGATTTCATTGGAGGAAAGCCCCTTCTTTTCTGCTCTCCTAGGGGATGAACTTGAAGGGGAGAAGCCATTTCTTTGCCCTTGTTGAAGCGAGGTGAGCGCCGCCCGCGGCGTCAGTTTCGGGGTTGAGTTGCGGGAAGCCGCAGCTCTGGCGGCGTTTGCAGGGCTGCAGTCGGGCTGTGCCGCTGCATTTGAGGGCGCTTCTTGTGGCCGCGGCCCGGGCCGGAGCGTTGCCGCTCGGGAGCGCTGCCGGCCCGGGCCGGGCGGGTGCCGAGGCGCACGGGGAATTTGGCGCGGCAGCGGCGGAGCCGCTTTGCCGGTGCGAGCCGCCGTGCGGAGCCGAGGGCAGCTGGCGCCGGGCCGGCCAAGGGCGGCAGAGGCGGCGCGGGCGCTGCTGCGCCGGCCCGGCCGGTGCCGGCCGCTCTGTCCGCTCCGGGCGCGGGGCTCGGGCGCCGCCGGGGCCCCCCGGGCAGGGGGAGCGGGCGGGGGCGGGGGGGTCTCCGGGGCGGCGCCGCCCCTGCGCGCCGGAGCAGCCGCCGGAGGAGCCGCTTTGCCGCCGGGAGCCGCGCTCCGTCCGGGGCCGGCAGCGCGCGGTTGGGCTGCCGCAAGTTCTTGGGTGTCGTGGTTCGGAGGTGCTTTGTAGGGATCGATCGCACGGGTTTGTTCTGGTCGCAGTGGGTGTGCGCTAAGGGCTATGGCGTTCTTCCTGACCGGTACGGTTCTCGGTTCTTCGGGTGGTGACGATAAAGGTTTGGTTTGAATCGAGTTCCGTAGTCGGATATTTTTTTTGCCGGGCTATTCTGTTTTTAAAGGCGTGCAATGGTTTCTACGGGTCGTTGCGTGAAGCAGCGGCTCGGATTTTAATTCTGTCGCCGTGGCTTTTATTAGCGTGGGCGTGTAGCGTTTGTTTCGGTGGGTTCGAGGTGGCGTCGTGTCGTTAATAGCGGCGGGGTTTTTAAAATCTCTCTAATTGCGTTTGTGTTTCTCGTCTTCCAGGGCTTTTATTTCTTTGGTTTGTTTGATTGTAGTGTACGTTTTATTGTGACGGATCATTTGGGAGATCTTGTCAATGGTTACGTTTCTCTTTCGGCTTTGTGTTTATTTCTGGGTGGTATTTTTATTTTGATCGAATGAGGCTCTATGCGTTTATTCTTCAGTTGGGAATAATTTTTTTGAGGTAAATTAAAGTTGCTTTGGTTTGGGGGACTTTTGTTTTACAAATGTATTTTCTTTTGGTTTTTTTTGTTTTTTTGTTTTTTTTTTTCTTTTGGTTTCTTGTTGTCCTTTGACGTATTTGGTGGTTATTGATCAGTTTTATTTTTGGGAACGTGGGTATTTATATGGTGGGTCTTTTTAAGTTGGGTTTTTTTTTTTTTTTTGGGTAGTTATTTTCTTATTTTTTAGTGGTTGAGATTTTTTGGTTTTTTTCTATTTCGTTCATTAGTTCGCTTTCTAAAGTTCTTTTGACAGAGTATTGCTTATTCTTTGAGTTAGTGTAGATGTAGAATTTTGGTTAGTTTTTAAAATAACGTTCAGGGTCAGTGGCACTGATTGGAGTTGAGCGAGTTGGTTTGGGTTTTTTTAGAGGTTTTTGTGATTTGCTGCGTGTGTTTCTCAAGGGTTTTCTTTTCGTTTGGTTCCATTTTTCTGATGTGATGAGAACTGTTAGTGAAAAGAGTGTTGTGTGTTTTTTTCGCTGGCAGTCGTTTGGCTGGTGGAGGTATCTTGATGGTTTTGGAAGACATTGGTGGGAATTCGATGCTGTTTGTTTTGTCATTGCATTTAGGAATTGGATTTTAAATGTAAAATTCTAAGGATAGCTATCTTTAAACAAAACGAGTAGATGTGTAGAAATGGGAATAAACTTTCATTTTGATCTATTCGATCTCTATTTAAAATTTAACAGGTAACTTAAGTCATGATATATTCCAATAAGATATTGTATTTTTCAAAGAGCATTGTGTATGTTGATAGATATATCAATAGAGATGCTAAATATAAACACAGCTCAAAGGAAATTTTAAATCTAGAAATGTGTTGCGAATCTATGCAGATATATAGATCAAATTATTAAAGGATTGTAAATGTAAAGTTACATAAATCCATACAACACGTAATACAAGTGATACCGTATAGATCTTATGATGGTATATTATAGGAAACGGCTATAAATCTAGTACATCACTATGATATAATATCTAAAACATTATAGATATGGTAACTGTAAATACAACAACATTATTAAAAGTAGTTTAAAAGAAAGGATGGTTTTGTTTTTTACTTGGCAAAAGCAGGGGTTTTATTATAAAAACTACAAATACAAATGATAGAAAGGTAGAAATCTACTTGTAAAAAGATCTCATGAATACATCAAGATGGATATAAAAATTGAAAATATTAGAAAAAAGAAGTTGTAGCAGTAGATTTGGTACATGATAAAAATAATGATTTATCTCTATGATGTGAATAATAGATATGTGATATGTAATGATGAATGGAATGCATCAGTATAAACGGTGACTATAAAAGTGAATCTAATTATGCAAGCTCTAAATATAAAACTATTTCAATAGAGTTGAAAAGAAGGGTTTTTTGGTATTTGTTTGGTTAGAGATGGGATTTTTTTTGGAAGAATAAAAGTATGATAGAAATCTAAATGGAAGTCGAGAAATATACAGTCAATATATAATGATATTGCTAAAACCACAAAGTATGAATAAATACAGATAATAGGAATAGGCATAATAGATGGTATAAAGGACGTAACACATCACTGTCCGGTCTAAATATGCGTGTGAATAGAACTAGGAAAACTAGAACTATCAAATTTATTTCAAGAAGGCATGAAAGAAAGGGGGCTTATTTGGTTCTTGTTTGGTAAGAGGCAGGTTTCTGGCATTTATTTTTAGAGGAGTTTTTGGGGGGGATGGCCCCTGTTCTTTTTTGCCGCCTTGGCCGCCCGCAGGCCCAAGGCGCGCGGCGCCCCCGGCTGGGGTGGGCGGCAGTGCTGCCGCCTTGTGGGCAGAGCGCGGTACTGCAGCCCGCCGCCGCCGCCAGGCAGCCCTCTTGGGCGTGGCGCGTGGCGGAGTTTGTTTGACCTTCTGAAAATGGCGGCCAAAAGGGCGGGAAAGCGGAGGACCCCGGTGTGTCTATGCGGACTGCCTGCACGGAACACCGACGCCGGCGCAGCCCCGGCGGGATTTTCTCTTGCGTTTTAGGTGTACCCGACACGGGCTGTGTGGTCAGTGGCGCCGCGGGCGGGCGTATTTTGGCGTGTTTCGGACCGGCATGTGAGTAACCGCCTCTCTCGGCCGAGGGGTCCTCTCTCGGCCGCCATGTTGGGAGTGGCGCGTCGCCAATGTCGCGGGATTTTTTTTTTTTGACCTTCTCAAAATGGCGGCCAAAAGGGCGGGGATATCGCGGACCCGGGAGTCTGCCGCCCTGTGGCCAGAGCCCGGTACTGCAGCCCCCCGAGCCAGCGCCCTGCCCCTCGCCGCTGGCTGCCGGGGGCGGGGCAAGGGCGCGGCTGCCGAGCGAGGCAAGGGCGAGGGGCGGGAGCGAGGGGCGGGCGGGGCGGGAGCGAGGGGCGGGCGGGGCGGGAGCGAGGGGCGGGCGGGGCGGGCTCGGTAAATGGCCGGGAGGGGTGAAAGACGTTCAGGAGTGCAAAAGGGACACGATGGCTGAGAAGAATGGCCGGGGGGGGGGGCGGCCCGGCGGGGCCGCTTTCGGCGGGCGGCGGAGGCGCGGTCGTAGCGCTCCGCGGGCCGGGGGCAGCGAGCGGGGGCGGGCGAACGCCGTCGGAACGGAGCTGCACCCCCCCCCGAGCCCGCACACGCGCCTCTCCAGGAAGCGACGGCGGGCCGGAAAATCCCGGCGGGGCGGCGGCGCTGCCCGCCCTTTCTGCCGCCAGCTTTGCAAGGTAAGACCGTCCGCCCCGCCCCGCCCCGTCCCGCCGCCCTCCGGTGTCTGTAAACAGACGGACTCCCTCTGGCTTCCCACTTCTCCGTGCTGGAGAGTGGGAGAAAGGTCCGTGCTGCTTGCCGTGTCCTCGGTGGGCAGAGAGCTCTGACCTTGCCTTGCATGGGCTGCTGAGGATTGGATCCATGGGGATGTGCTTTGATGCATTTAGTGACCTTTACAGATTTCTTTCCCCGCTTTTTTCAGTTCCCAGAATCATGGAAGAATTCAGGTTGCAAGGGGCTCTAAAGATCACCTCATTCCAAGGCTGCTGCTGCCGTGGGCAGGGACGTGCTTCCATCGAGCAGCTTGCTCAGAGCCTCATCGCAGAGCACCGACGGGCCTTGAGCACTTGCAGCGGTGGGGCAGCCCCGGGACCTCTGAGCAACCTGTGCCCTGTGCCAGCCAGGTGCCAGAGGAGGAAGGAAGCCCTTCCCACCTGGAGCAGAGGCTGCGTAGCCTTGTGTCACCGAGCGTGTGAGACAGAAAGGCCCTTCCTTTCTGGAGGGGTAACAACACTCAAAGCTCTTTCTCGGGACAAGCAGAGCAATGGAAGGCCAAAGTAGCCTTCAGTTCTTCCAGCAGCTTTGGGAACAACTTGAAGGAGGAGCAGAGCTGGCCTGGTGCCTGCCATGGCTGTCTGTCTTCTTGGCTGAGGCTTTATAAATGAGGCGCTTTTCTGTAGTTCCTTTTCAGGCATGACGTGCAAGTTGCCCCTAGAAGTCCAAAGGCAGCTGTTTTCTTAGCAGAAGGAAGTCAGGAGGAGGCAAAGCCAGCAGCTAAGTCTGGATAAAAAACTTGGCTAACCTCTTTTCCCCCCCTCCTCCAAACAGGCAAGTGTGAAGCACTCAGCAGAGATCTGCCCAGGAAGAAAAGCAGAGCCAATCTCTGAGAAGAAGGGACGTGCGAGCTCTGGCGAGGACGGCTGCTCCCCCTGGCCTTGGTGTGGGACCTCCTGAGCTGCCATTCCTGTGGTGGGAGTGTTTCTCCTCTCCTCCAGCCAAGCCAGAGACCGCCTAGGGAGGAAGCAGGTAAGGTTGAAGTACCGAGGTCTCCCAGGTAAGAAGTGACACGGCAAAAGGAAATGGCCTCAACTTGCAGCAGGGAAGGCTTAGATTGGATTGGAGGGAAAATTTCTTCCCTGAAAGGGTGCTGAGGCGTAGGAGCAGGCTGCCCAGGAAAGTCCCCATGCCTGGAGACATGTCAAGGATGTCAAGATGTGGTGTTTAGGGACCTGACTTGGGGGGGCAGCAGCTGGGCTCGATGTCCTTAGAAGGCTTTTCCAACCGCAAGGATCCTACGGATCCTATGGTTCTGGAAAGCCTTGACCCCTCTGGCTCTAGCACAGCACCTGGATGCTGACAAAATGAGGCTGGTCCTAGAGCCTGGAGGTCCCTGTGCCACAGGGAGAGGACAAGCCGGTGTCACCTGCAGGGAGGGTCTCGTCCCCAGAGAGCCGTCAGTGACTCCGTCCCTGCCCGGGGCTCTGGGTGCGCCCTCGGGGGGCGGGGGACGACACCTGCCCTCAGGTGTCCCTCTGGGCACCTGGGAAGGGAACCAGGTCCATCCGTGCGGCAGCTCCAGGGCTTGCAGGCTTTGGGGCTTTGCAGCTGTGTGCCTTGTCACAAGGTGGCAGGGACGTGACACTGCCTGGCAACGCTGCTGGCCTCGGATCCTTGCTGCTCTCATCCTTATCCCATATGGATTTAGCAGCAATCTTCTGTCTTTGCTTTCAAACTGTCCTTGGGAGAGTTCCAAGAGAGGGTCATTAGTTATTTCAAAGCCTACATCTTTTACCTCTTGGCACTGAAGAGAAAAGACACAAACCTGCTTTGCATCCTTCTGCCTGGAAGTCATTGTGACACACAGGGAAGGGAGGAAGGGGCTGGCCGGGGTCAGCCTCTGCTGAGCCTCAGCTCTGGCTGCTCCTGCTCACAGGGTAAAGCCAAAAGCTGTCGTGATCAAAAACGCAGGCCGCCCTTCTGACCTGAGTCACAGGGGCCGTTTCTTCTGAATGAATCAAGGTGGGAAATCATTCTTGGAGCTTCAGAAGAAAAAAAACCCCAGAACCGTAGGTACGTTTGTAAGAGTGGGTATGTACGTACATTTCCTTCGATGAAGAAGAAAATCTTAGAAATATCATGTCACGTCTGGCTTCCTAGAGAAGATCCTGACCTCTGGGCTTCTGAAAGCAAATGGCTGTGCATTTATAGGAGCGTTTCCCTTCTTTTTATGTGCCTCCCCCAGTCATCTTCTACCCTTGCCCACGGCAAGGAGAGCGCGGTGATTTGGCTGCTCCGCTCTGCCGAGGTTGTTGCAGGCTGTGTAGCAGGGAGTGAGGCCTTTTGTGGCTGCTCATCAGACATTTTCCTACAGCCTTCTCCCTGCAATGGTAAAATGAGACTTGTGTTAGCGAGCAGTCAAGTAGAGCAGGTAACATTAGAAAAGAATTGTTTCTGAGCTGCTGTTCACTAGCACGTGTTTCCCCTTTCCGGCAGAGCGCGCATCATTGCGGGCTTGGGATCGATTGAAATGCGCTAAGGAAACCAGCTCTGGGGAGGGAGGGAGGGAAATGCTCTCTTAACATGTGCCAATTCTTCTGTCAAACTCATCAGGGCAGGACAGCGTTCAGACTGAAAGTGTAAGAAGATGTGGAGGGAGACAGAGAATCTGACAGGAGCACCGGACTCACAAGTGCACGAATTTTGCTTTTGGCTTGGATTCAAACGCAGAAGTTGTAAGGAATTTGGGAAGGAGAAGGGACATTTCAGAAGGAGAAGAAGAAAAAGAAGTTGTTGTTGTTGTTACAGCCCTGGCAAAATCTTTGGTTCTAGCTAATAAAGGAAGCTAGTTGAAATAAAAAAAAAAGAAAAAAAAGTGGTTTTTTTTTTTCCTTCGCTGTTGTATTCGTTGGTGGTTCGTTATATGGTGTGTTGTTTTATTTCTTGGTCTTATTACCTCTGTGTAAATAGTTTTTTTGAGTGAAGCTAACTTTCTGGACGGGTTGGTTTGTATTTGAGGTAGGATAAATTTCAAGAGGTTTCTTTCCTAGACTTCTGACAGGTATTCCTGGGATTTTGGTTTTGTTTACTGTGTGTATCAACAGAGAGATTTGGTAGGGCCAGCTGGGCTGCTGGAGTTTTGGGTGTTAATTTATGAGATGGCTTTTGTTCAATGCAGTTTTGAATTGTTGAAAGGGTTTTTAATGTAGTGGTTTTAAGGCGGTCTTTAAGAATTGTTTGTATCGTTTCACGTTGTTTGTAGTCGGTGTACGATCAGGGATATGGTGGAACTTCTTGAACGTTCTGGTTTTAGCGTTCCTAAGTTCCGATTTCTTTCTGCTTTGCTGTTTTGTTTCTGGTTTTCTTTTGGGGGACAGGGGCGTTTGTAGACGGTGGGTTTCTAGAGGCAATGTGTCTTTCAATTTGGGTAGTGATATTTCTTAGTATTTTAATAGTTTCGATTTTTTTTATTTTCATGCTTTTAATGAGTTGTTTTAAAATTTGGAAGATAACCTTTCTAGATGATTGGTTATTATTTGTGAGTTAGCCTCAAGGTAGAGCTTTGGGGGCTTTTTTTAGTAATGTTTAGGGTCAGTTGTAGGGTTTTGAGTTTAGTGAGTTGGTTGGATTTAATTTTTCACGGGTGTTTGTTTTGACTAGCAGTTCTGTCATTTTCCATGTGTATCTGAGTTTTTTGGGGTTTTGAGCCATTGGTTGAGGAGGAAGTTTATGATGAGAATGTACGGAGCTTTTGGGCTAGTTATAGTGGGATTTCAAATGTCTTGACAGTTCGGTTGATTTGAGTTTTTCTTAGGGTTAAATGTTGTGGGGTCTTTGTTCTGTTAGTCCTAGAAATAGGTTTGGTTTGGATACGCTGCGATGGGATGAGCGTGGGCTGCGTACCGGTGCTGCCGAAGGCGCGGTATTTGTGTGGTTCTGATGCGTTGGGTTAATGAATTGATACGGTCTAATATATAGATTAATTAAAGTAGAAATAAATATCAATATAAAAACAAATATAAAATGATAGTGGTAAACATAAATATAGAAAACAAATAGATAAACACATAAAACTATACTATATAGTATATTATTGTAACAGATGCTAATCTATAGAAACGATAGTCTATTATATATGTATACAAAGATATATAAAGATCGGTTGTAAATATAAAAATATTTAGATAGAGTTAAAAGGAATTGGGGATTTTTTGGGATTTTTTTTATTAGGTTATAGGCTGGGGTTTTTTTTCTAGATAGAAATAATATAAAAATAAAAATCCAGATCTCCAAATATATAACGCGTATACCGATCTCTCTAAATATTGAATATAAAGAAATAGAAGTAAAAGAATATCTAGGATATAAAAATACTATATATCTATTATTCTATTAAAAGGTATTCTCTCTAGTATGTATAATACCTACAAATGTAATAAATAAAAATTATAAAAGTAAATGTGAAGAGAATGATGAAAAATGAGATGATTTTTAGAGTTTTAAATATGGTTTAGATAAAGGGGTGTCTTTGGTTTTTGTTTGGTTAGAGGCAGGGGTTTTATTTGAAAGAATAGAAGTATTATAGAAATGTGAATCTTAAGATAGAAATCTATCATAAGTCTAGAAAGAGAAATGACGAAACTATGGATAGAAATTGAAATCTAAATCTATGTCAGTAATATGAAGAGTTGTAGTATAGAATAGAAATGACCTTATGTGGCAATATAAATGAGAAATGGGAATAGAAATAGAAGAAGATGTAAATATAGTTGGAAAGAAAGGGAATTTTTTGGCTTTTGTTTGAGTAGAGGCAGGGGTTTTATTTGAAATAACACAAGTGTTCCAGAAGTGAAAATCTGAAGGCAGAAATAGATAATCAATGAATCAAAATACGTATAAAAATATAGAAATAAGTCCTCGGAATAGATGGAATATAGAATATCAATTGATTTATAAATTGACATTGATAAAGAGAAATGGATCAGTAAGCAATACACATTATAAATAGAAATGTGACTATCAATAGGAAAACCTAGGGGTAAAATCTATTCAAATATTGTCTAAAAGAAAGGGTTGGGGTTTTTTGGGCTCTTCTTGGGTTAGAGGCAGGGTTTTTATTTGAAATAATATGAACATAGATATTACTCTTACCTGTTTCTAAATATTGAGATAGATAATCAAGATATAAATATAAAACCTAAGGAAATAGAAATAATAGGAAGGGATGTAATATAGAATACAAATAAGAGTATACATTGATATACAGTTTAAATGTCAATGTGAACATGAACCTGAAAGATACAATTTTAAAAAAGATTGAAATAGAGTTGAAAAGAAAGGGGTTCTTTTTGGCTTGAATTTGGGTAGAGGCAGGGGTTTTATTTTAAATAATGGAAGAGTTACAGAAGTAAAAATCCTAACACAGAAATATAGATGAAATATAGAAAGATAGGAATAAAAAGATGTCAATAAATAGAAGAAATAGGAACAGATGTAAAATAGAATATAAACTTATAAAAAATCGGAAATTATAAATGTAAAAATAAACATTACACATCAATATACATTTGAAATATAAATGTGGATATAAAGATGAAAAAAAAATAATTTTTTTACAAATTTAAATGCAGTCGAAATTAAAGGGGGTTCTTTTTGGCTTTTATCCGGGTAGGGGCAGGGGAATTATTTTAAATAATGTAAACGTTACAGAAGCAAAAATCCTAACAAATATATACTTACTATGTAAAAATATGTATAAAAATAGAGAAATAAATTTAAGTACTAGGGAGAGATGTAATATAGAATAGAAATTTATTTATAAATAGAAATGTATAAATATACATCAATACGCATTATAAATAGAAAGGTGAATATTAATATGAAAAACTATTTTAAAAAATATTTACGTATTTTTTAAAAGAAATTGTTGGGTTTGGGTTTGGTTTGGTGTTTTTGGTTTTTTTTTTTTTTTATCCTATTAGGTTAGAGGCAGGAGGATTTTTTTCTTCTTCCTGGTTGTTTTGGGGCATTTATTTCAGAGCAGCTTCTGGGGGGGATCGCCCCTGTTCCTTTTTGCCGCCTTGGCCGCCCGCAGGCCCAAGGCGCGCGGCGCCCCCGGCTGGGGTGGGCGGCAGTGCTGCCGCCTTGTGGGCAGAGCGCGGTACTGCAGCCCGGCGCCGCCGCCAGGCAGCCCTCTTGGGCGTGGCGCGTGGCGGAGTTTGTTTGACCTTCTCAAAAGGGCGGAAGAACGGAGGGCCCCCGGCGGTGTGTCTATCCGGAATGCCTGCACGGAACACCGATGCCGGCGCGGCCCCGACGAGCTTTTCTGTGGCGTTTCAATTGCGATGATGGCATTCCGATTCGCCTGCAGGGTTCGGCGTCGCGGGAAATCGTTTCTAGGGCTCGAGGTGGGTGTCGGCATTTTGATCAGGCAGCTGGCAAAACGGCTACGCCTTGGGGTCTTTCCAAGGGGCGCTGGGGGCGGGGCCGGGGCGGGGCGCCGTGTCGACGAGGTGACGTCATTCGGCGGCACTCTGCCTGCAGTTCGCCCATGCAGACGGCAGGGGGCGCTGTGCCGGCAGTGCGCCCATGCAGGCGGCAAAGGGCGCTGTGCCTGCAGTGCGCCCATGAAGACGGCAGGGGGCGCTGTATAAATAGAGTATTAAGTATAAACTATCTAGAAGAAGAAATAAAAGCTCGATGTCACCTGCAGCTGTAGAAAATTTCAGGCTCCCATGGAGGAAATAGTTTTCCTAAAATCATTACCGTTTTGGGGTTTTTTGCACTCCCCGGTAGCCTGAACGTTTCTACTGCTGCTTTTTTATCCTAAAGCCAGAATGGAAATCCCAGATTAGAAATACAGGGAAAGAAAGAGAGAAAGAAAGAAAGAGAGAGAGAGAAAGAGAGAAAGAGAGAAAGAAAGAAGGAAAGAAAGAAGGAAAGAAAGAGACAGAGAGAAAGAAAGAAAGAGAGAGAGAGAAAGAAAGAGAGAGAGAGAGACAGAAAGCGAGACAGAGAGAAAGAAAGAAAGAGAGAGAGAAAGAAAGAAAGAGAGACAGAGAGAAAGAAAGAGAGAGACAGAGAGAAAGAAAGAAAGAAAGAGAGACAGAGAGAGAGAGAGACAGAAAGAGAGAGAGAAAGAGAGAAAGAAAGAAAGAGAGACAGAGAGAGAGAGACAGAGAGACAGTGAGAACGAAAGAAAGAGAAAGAGAGAAAGAGAGAAAGAAAGAGAGACAGAGAGAGAGAGACAGAAAGAGAGACAGTGAGAACGAAAGAGAGAGAGAGAAAGAGAGAAAGAAAGAGAGACAGAGAGAGAGAGACAGAAAGAGAGACAGTGAGAACGAAAGAGAGAGAGAGAAAGAGAGAAAGAAAGAAAGAGAGACAGAGAGAGAGAGACAGAAAGAGAGACAGTGAGAACGAAAGAGAGAGAGAGAAAGAGAGAAAGAAAGAAAGAGAGAGAGAGAGACAGAAAGAGAGACAGTGAGAACGAAAGAGAGAGAGAGAAAGAGAGAAAGAAAGAAAGAGAGACAGAGAGAGAGAGAAAGAAAGAGAGACAGTGAGAACGAAAGAGAGAGAGAGAAAGAGAGAAAGAAAGAGAGACAGAGAGAGAGAGACAGAAAGAGAGACAGTGAGAACGAAAGAGAGAGAGAGAAAGAGAGAAAGAAAGAAAGAGACACAGAGAGAGAGAGACAGAAAGAGAGACAGTGAGAACGAAAGAGAGAGAGAGAAAGAGAGAAGGAAAGAAAGAGACACAGAGAGAGAGACAGAAAGAGAGACAGTGAGAACGAAAGAGAGAGAGAGAAAGAGAGAAGGAAAGAAAGAGACACAGAGAGAGAGAGACAGAAAGAGAGACAGTGAGAACGAAAGAGAGAGAGAGAAAGAGAGAAGGAAAGAAAGAGACACAGAGAGAGAGAGACAGAAAGAGAGACAGTGAGAACGAAAGAGAGAGAGAGAAAGAGAGAAGGAAAGAAAGAGAGACAGAGAGAGAGAGACAGAAAGAGAGACAGTGAGAACGAAAGAGAGAGAGAGAAAGAGAGAAGGAAAGAAAGAGAGACAGAGAGAGAGAGACAGAAAGAGAGACAGTGAGAACGAAAGAGAGAGAGAGAAAGAGAGAAGGAAAGAAAGAGACACAGAGAGAGAGAGACAGAAAGAGAGACAGTGAGAACGAAAGAGAGAGAGAGAAAGAGAGAAGGAAAGAAAGAGACACAGAGAGAGAGAGACAGAAAGAGAGACAGTGAGAACGAAAGAGAGAGAGAGAAAGAGAGAAGGAAAGAAAGAGACACAGAGAGAGAGAGACAGAAAGAGAGACAGTGAGAACGAAAGAGAGAGAGAGAAAGAGAGAAGGAAAGAAAGAGACACAGAGAGAGAGAGACAGAAAGAGAGACAGTGAGAACGAAAGAGAGAGAGAGAAAGAGAGGAAGAAAGAGAGACAGAGAGAGAGACAGAAAGAGAGACAGTGAGAACGAAAGAGAGAGAGAGAAAGAGAGAAAGAAAGAAAGAGAGACAGAGAGAGAGAGAGACAGAAAGAGAGACAGTGAGAACGAAAGAGAGAGAGAGAAAGAGAGAAAGAAAGAAAGAGAGACAGAGAGAGAGAGAGACAGAAAGAGAGACAGTGAGAACGAAAGAAAGAGAGAGAAAGAAAGAGAGACAGAGAGAGAGAGACAGAAAGAGAGACAGTGAGAACGAAAGAAAGACAGAGAGAGAAAGAGAGGAAGAAAGAGAGACAGAGAGAGAGAGAGACAGAAAGAGAGACAGTGAGAACGAAAGAAAGAGAGAGAGAGAAAGAGAGAAAGAAAGAAAGAGAGACAGAGAGAGAGAGAGACAGAAAGAGAGACTGAGAACGAAAGAAAGAGAGACAGAGAGAGAGAGAGACAGAAAGAGAGACTGAGAACGAAAGAAAGAGAGAGAAAGAAAGAGAGACAGAGAGAGAGAGACAGAAAGAGAGACTGAGAACGAAAGAAAGAGAGAGAAAGAAAGAGAGACAGAGAGAGAGAGACAGAAAGAGAGACAGTGAGAACGAAAGAAAGAGATAAAGAGAGACAGAGAGAGAGAGAAAGGGAGAGAGACAGAGAGACAGAGAGAAAGAAAGAAAGAGAGACAGAAAGAGAGACAGAAAGAAAGAAATAGAGAGAAAGGAAGAGAGCGAGAGAAAGAAAGAAAGAGAGAGAGAAAGAAATAGAGAAAGACAGACAGAAAGAAAGAAAGAGAGAGACAGGAAGAGAGCGAGAGAAAGAAAGAAATAGAGAAAGACAGACAGAAAGAAAGAAAGAGCGAAAGAAAGAAAAGGAAAAAGGAAAGGAAGAAAAAAAAAAGGAGGAAGAGAAAGGAAGAAAAAAAATGAAAAAGGAAAAGGGTGAGAGTGAAAAAGAAAGCGCGAAAGTGGAAAAGGGGGTGAAAAACAGAGTGAAAAAAAGAAAAAAGATTAGGAGTGGAAAAGAAAGGACATTCGGGAGGGGCGGTGCTGCCTAAGGTGCTTCCGCGCCCAGGAGCGAAGGAGCCGTTTGATCCCCTGGCGGGAGCGCCGCTCCCGGTGGCGGAGAACGGAGCGGTGGCTGTCAGTCCGAGACTCCAACTCCCGGCAGGCCCTGCGGCCGTAAAGCGCGGCGTCTGACGCAACGGCCGACGCGCCATATGAATGGCTGGCGGGCCGAGGCGGCCGCGTGCCGGGGGAGCGGGCTGGGCGCGGGGAGCTCCCGGCGCCTGTCCCACGCGGGACGGAGCCGCGGCAGCGACGCCGGAGGGGCGAAGCCTCCGTCCGGCCGCCCGCACGGAGCCGAGCGGCGCGGAAGGGGCGTCCGCCCGGTGCCTCGGCCTCGCTCAGCGGTCCCGGTGGCGGGGGCTGAGCTCGGGCGGGGCGCGCTGCCGCCCGCCGATGGCGGAGCGCCAGGCGGTGCTTTGCTGCCGCGGGCCGGGAGCTGCAGGAGCCGCCCCGGGCGAGCGGCGCCGGGCGCTGCCGCGGTCACTGTGCGGCGGCTGCCCTCGGGCTGGCGGAGGCGCGGGAGCCGCCGAGCTGCAGCCGTCTCCCTCGGGCCGCTGCCGCTGCTGCGGGCGGGGGCGGACGAGCGGCTGCGGAGGCGGCTCCGCGGCGTGCTCAGCCTTGCGAGCAGAGAGCGCTCGACATCGCTGGCATGACACGGCTGCTGAGTGCCTCAGTGCTCGTGGCTCTTTCTTCCACGCAAACAGATGGAGCGGCATCGCTGAGCAGTAAAACACAGCGATGGCCCGGAGAATGGCGAGCGCAAGGAGCGCCGGGCAGGATCCTTCTGATGGCACAGGTGCGATCGGCAAACTCAGCCCCTTGTGCCCCTGCCCTCCCGACCCCCAGGGGAAATGCTCTCCAGCCTCGAGCTGCTGAGAGACAAAACGTGTGATTTGACACTAGGGTCCGGAAAAGGTTTCCGTTTAGATTAGCAAATGCCTCCATTGTTCTCGGTTACATCCTAGGATCGGTTTTAGGCAGTGACTTTCTACCGCTTGTCGGATTTTCTTGTGCAATGGTAAGAAAATAGGCAGGTCTGATACTGGTTTCGCTTTTTTTCTACTTCATGTTCCATGAGCTGCTTTTATCCAAGCAATTGTTTTAAAGTTCTACTGTAGGCGTTTCTGGTTCACTTTTTTTTTTTTGTTTTTTTTCCTCTAAATCGGCAGTAAATATAGCTGAGTAAAATTACCTTGGTTTTCTTCCTTCTTAAATGTTTTTATTGATAATCCTATTTGAATATGCAGAACACGTGGGTATGTCCTGTAATATATCCTAGCTTTTCTTGTTTACAGGGTACTCAGGAAATATTTTTCCCTTCGAGTCCCACTGAAACATTCTCCGTGCAATCTCCGTTAAGGTCTGTGTTTACAAATAAGCCACCATCAGCTGAGATATTTGCCTGTGTACCTTTTCCTGTCATTCAGAGCTTGCGTTCTGTGGTTTTTATGATAAACCTATCAAACTTGCGAAACCGTTTTGCAAGTCTTGACCGTTGAAGGCAGCAAGAAGTGGTTTTAAAGCCTGTTCTTGAGCAGACGAAGGGAAAAAGTGTGAATTTGCTGCTGAACTTGTCCTTTTTCATTTGACTTGCCTTGAATTATTTAGGAAGAGAGAGCACTAGAAAAAAGAGAGAAATAGAATTGGTTCTTGAGCCCTCCTAAAATGCTCCCTGTGATTCCGTGTGGAGCCAAAGTGAAGGGTGATGGAACAGAGCCCCTGTGCTTTAGAAGGAAATCAATTTCAACCTGATCTCCACCCTGAGTCTCCCTAATTTCTGTTTCTAAAATGCAAACTCAGTTTAGGAAGTGTTGGGAGTTAGTATTTTGGGGAAGAAATGGCAGTTGCACAAACCGTTCCATTTCCCAGAGGCTCTGGGAAGGATTCATTTTGTAAGCGCTGTAACTGCCATCGGTTGGGGGTTCGGGGTTGGAATGTGCACTTGCCCTCCTATAAAGCACTCGTTCATTTGCATTTCAGTGCCAGGAGTCTGGAGAAACTGGAGAAGAGCCCAAGAGACATTTTTCATCCTGAGATACAAAAGGTAGGAAGTGACTTTTTTTGGTTTGGTTCTTTTTCTTTATGATTTCCTGGAAATAGAAGTAATTAAGTATAGATCCTACTGGTTTGTTTCTTCCAGTAGCTAATAAGAATAATAATAATAATCTAATACTACTTAAACTGTCTCTTTATCCATTGAACTGGCCATTTCAAATCCAAACTTCTAAACACCAATAAAACCATCATCCTTGTAGAATCTTTAATAGGAGGGGGCTAAAGATGCTGTTTTTGTTGACAGGATTTATTGGTTCTTGAAGGGCAAGAGGTGAGTACAAGCCTAACTACTTCTTGCTCACAGACCCGTCCGGTGAATGCGGCTTTGTATTTGGATGGGCTTTTGATGACTTCTAAATCAATTGCTCGTTACAGTAAAAAGAAGTCATGTTTTTTTGAACCTGACAGCAAAAATAACTTGAAGCACCAATTTAATAATAATTGATCACCCGTCTAAGTTAATGATTTTATGCTATACTATCAAAGTTTAAAGGTAAATTATTGTGTAGTAGGAGATGGTATAAAATGTATGTTCTAACGTGTAGGATGTATGCAAAGATTAGAGGAAACAAATTTTTATGTCTTCTGTTTGACTGTTTACCAAATAATATTTGGTTTTATTTTCCTGGGATCGGTGAATTTTAAATTTGGAGTCCTCTATGCTAAGGATGGTCAGCTTACAGGTGATGAAATGTTCAGTCATGGTGAGGTTTTCACCTTCTCCTTAATTGTTTTGCTCATCTGAAAAGAAAAAAAAAAAAAAAAAAAAAAAGGTATGTTTATTATTTGTTACCCCGTTCTGTCCGTTTCCTCAGTATTTGCTGGAGCTCTGCTTACCCAAGCTTTGGGTAAAACAAGCTTTGGGTTCCTTCTGTCCCACTGGGTGTTGCCCAGTTTGGTTGCATCTGGTGAAATTCAGCCTGAGCCCTTACAGAACCAGCTCAAACCAGGTGAGAGCCATTCGCAGCTCTCTCAGGACACCCGGAGGAGGATGGGTGACGTTTCTGAGCATCTGGCAAGTGCACTTCTATCAAAACTCGGCCTGTGCAATTTCTGGGGAAAACCCTTCTGTATCCTGAAGGGTTCCTCAAAGTCTGTTGAGGATCCGGTTAGCAGTTGCTCACCTGGATGGTTCCAGCTCCTCAAGCTAACACTTGTACTCTTGCCCTGTAGTTTAGATCTGTTGTAGTTTTGTTATTTTGCATGATTTTACGTCTTTGGACAGTAACGTGCATTTCACTCTTTGGAACCTCTCGGATCGTGCTTTGGTGCAGCACCACCTAATGGGACACTTGGCTGCTGTGCTGAAGGGCTTGGTTACTAGAATTGTAAATCCCGGAGAGTTTGTAAGTCTTCTGTCCCCAGGGAGGTGTCACGCTTTGTTCACCGTTGCTCTGTTTGTCGGGTGCTGCTTCTCGTCGGAGGTATTAACTTCAAACTGCCCTGTTCTTTTTTGAACTTTTTTTCCTGGTTCTCTCCGTAGGGCAGGGAAGGACTCTCGTATCCCGGTCGTCAGACTCAGCGCTGCCCGAGAAGATACAGAGACTGTAAAAATCATAAGAAGCAACTAGGACTGCAGAGGAAACAAACTGGAGAGAACAAAAGGTGATATTGTTCTCCTTAGCCTGGATTAGAAACATCCACTGCGCTTTGATGCCGGTGGCTGCCAGGGGCTCGTTAGGTCTCTTGAGGCAGGTGTAGGTGTTCACTTGTAGGTTCTATTTTTTGGCAAAGGACCACGAGAGAAGTTTATTTATAGATCCAAATAAACATTCATCTTATCTGAACATAACCTGTCATCCCCTTTCTGACATTAAGGACTCCTGTATAAATACTTGGGGGGGTTTTCTTTGTCGTTTCTGAATGGTTCCATTTTGCCGGCTACTTGAACGAGTCTGAGGGGGTTTAATTGCATACTGCTTCCTTGAAATTCTGTTGGTCTCTGCTTGGAACCCTTCTTGTACTGCTTAATGAAAGACTTCGGATGGTGTTTTCTTGCCTGTTTGTGTTTAAGGTCGTGCTCTGATGCATTTACAGAAGCCATGGCAGGAGAGAGTCAGCTGCTGGAGAAGAGGAGACAGTATTATCCCTGTGCAGCACGGAACTGTGCTACTGCTGTGTCATCAGCTGTGTCTGCACTGAAAGTAGCCACCTTCACTTGTAGGTAGCTCCTTGGTGCTTTAGGACACGCTGAGGGATTTATTCCTTTTGGGATCCACGATGAGAATTCCCAAGAGAGGTAGTAGTAATAAGGTCTGAGATTGGAAAAAAGCCTGTGTCCTTGGAATGTTGTTGTTGTCGTCAAAAGTTAATTTTTCCTTCTTTCTTAGCCAGTAGTCAGCTTTTTGCTTTATTTTTTGTGGTATCAGTATTTGATTGTTTAAAAAATTGCTTCAAAAGAACTGCAGTGGCTGGCCACCAGGACCTTGTTCCGATTTGCCTATTTGCTTGTAGCTAAAACCTTTCCATATTGTTTATCATTCTATTGAAGAAACTGCTGCCCAGTCAACTAAGAACTGAACATCTGTCTGTCTAGGACATGGGGAGAGGATTTAGGTCATGTCTTTGTTTCCAGAAAAAAGTTCCAGTGTAGTTTCTAACTAGAGGAAAAGGGGGGGGGGGGGGGGGGGGGGGGGTGAAGACGCGGGGCTCTGATGCCCCTGGGGGCACCCCGAGGTGCCCAGGAGAGGGAGCCCCACTGCGGTGCAGGAGCAGGTATGTTATCACGTACTAGAGAGCAAATTATAAATAGAAATATGAAAATTATAAATATAAAAATATTTTTTAGATCGTTAAAGAAAGCGGTTTTTTTAACTTGTCAATAGGCAGGGTTTTGATGATAAAAATGATAAATACAAAGAATATGAAGGTAGAAATCTAAGTCTAGAAAGATATCATAAATACATACAGATAAAGTTTAAAACTAGAAGAAAAAATCAGTTGCAGCAGTAGATACGATACATAATATAGATAATACTTTAAATACATGTCTAGAATTTTATAGATATTATAGATAATTATTAATAGATTGCATCAAAAGAAACGATAAATATAAATGTGAGTATAATTACACAAAGTATAAAAATATTTCGATACCGTTTAAAAGAAGGTGTTTTCGTGTATTTATTTGGTTAGAGATGGGGCTTTTGTTTGGATTAATAGACGTAGTCTAGAAATATAAATCTAACTGTAGAGAGATCCAATCGATAGAGGAGGCTATTTCTAAAAACACAACCGAACGCCGCCGCCTTCGGGGGAATCGCACGAGCTCGGCCGAAGCAAGGCGAGAGCGGCCGACCCTGAGGGCCTCGAGCGAACCGAGGCGAGGCTTCCGAGGCTGCCTGAAGCGAAGCGAGCCGAGCTCAGGCGAAGCGAGCCTGCTGCTCTCGTGCGCGCTGCTTAGCGCCAGTGCGCTCCCAGCCTAATGAGCTCCTGCCCGAGCCCGCGCTCCCGGTCGTGTCCGCGCCGTGGCCGGGCCACCCGCGGGACGCGGCAGCGGGAGAGCCCCGAGCCGGGCGAGCTGAACGGGAGGCGGCGGCGCTTGCCCGCCCGCCGTCGGGGAGCCGAGGCGAGGCGAGCGGAGCCGAAGAGGCGAATGCAGGCGCCAAGAGCCGAGTTGAGGCGCCAAGAGCCGACTCGAGCCGAGCGTCTCCGGAGCGAGCCGAGCTCCGCCGAGCGCCGCAGCATCCCGGGTAGGGCGAGGCGCCGGGCCGGGCTCGGGGTGCAGCCGGGGCTCTGGGAGGCTTCCCCGCCTGTCCCTCTCTCTAGCCCTCCTTCCTTCTCCCCGTCTTCGCCTTCTCTCGCTCCCTTTCCCCCATTCCCTCTCCCCCCGCAAAGCCGGCTCCTTCCTGTCCTGTCCCTAGCCCGCTACTCCCTTCTGTTCCCCCTGTCTCCTTCCTCTGCCCAGCCTCCGTGTACCCTCGTCCCGGGCTTTCCCTTCCCGTGCCGCTTTCCTGCACAGCCCGAGCTCCCTCGCCGCCCTTTGTCGTGCCCTGCTCTCGCTCCTCTCTTCCCGTGCCCCCTTTCCTTCTTTGCCCCGCAGCCGCGGGGCTCGGGCTGCCGGAGAATAAAGCCCCGAGGGCCGGAGCCCGGCGCCCCTGGGCCCTTGCGGGAGTCCCCGCGCGGGGCCGGAGGCTCTCGGCGGATCCCCCCGTGCCGCTCAAGCAGCGCGGCCGACAGCGCCGGAGCTGCGGCTTTGCCGGCATCGCGCTGAGAGCGGCCCCCGCTCCGTGCCGGGCCGTCCCCGCCGTCTGTGCCGCTCCCTCTCTCGCTGCCCCTGGCCCGTGACAGCGAGGCTGGGCAGGAACCTCAAGCCTTCTGGGGGCTGCCCCCCCTTTCTTGTTGCAGCAGAATCCCTTGCTGGGGCCATGCACGTGTGGGAAGGGCTTGGGGGAAGCGCTGCGCTGCTGTCCGGGGCAGTCGGATTCGTTCGGAGCCTTCTTTGGGGGTCAGGGAAAGGCGGGGTGAAGACTCGGGGCTCTGATGCCGTTGGGGGCACCCCAAGGTGCCCGGGAGAGGGAGCCCCACGGCGGTGCAGGAGCAGGTGGGGGGCGGGCGAGGGGCGGGGGTCACGCTGGGTGCCGTCCCCCGGAGGGACCCAAAGCTGCCACCAAATGCACAGGGAGGGGTGAGTGGGTGTAGGATGCTAAAACCTGGCAAGGCATTCGGTTTTCTAGGTATTGCTAAAGAATAGGAATTGGTCTCTAAACTCAGCTGGGGAGAAACCCTCTCTATGCACTCATTTGTTTACAGGAATGTAGAAGGTTCCGACTGGAGATGGGTAGTAGTTCTGAAGATATTGCCGTGAGGTTTTGATCTAGGAACGGACCGAGCTGTGCCCTGGAACCCTCAGAACAGCTGCAGGGGCTGAAGGCGATAGAAAGGGCTCTCTGGCACCTTTTGCCTCCGTTCTCTGCCAGCGCCCAAAGCGTGTCGCAGTCCCGGAAGAGGCGCTTGTCATCCCGAGAGCCAAAAGGAAGACGTGTAAAATCCCAGCTCTGCCTTGTGTTTCGTGTGGGTTTTTTACTTCGTATTGATGTCATTCCAGAGAGCAAGGAAAGAAGAAACGTGACCGGCTCCCACTATTACTGTGTGAAGGCTTTCTTGAAAGGCTGCTGTATTTCTATTGTCTTTTTCCACTCCAAGCTTGACTTTTGCCCTCGTTTTTCGAGCTCTGCTGCATTGGGTGTCCCAAGGAGGGCGGGGTTCCTCAGCAGGGCTCTTAGGAGGCGGCGCTGATTCTGCTTTTTCTGAAGGCGTCTCAAAGCGCGCTACCAGAATGACAGTTTTGTGCACTGGAAAGCTTTCCCTCAGTGCCATCAGCGCACGTCCGTGTCTGAATTGTGGAAGCAGACGGACTCAGAAAAGCCAGCACCCGGAGCAGATTTCTGTTGGCTCTGTGTCTGTGAGAAGCGGGCTGTGTGCTGGACGGGGAGAGGCGCTGTTGGAGAGCGGCATCAGCGCCAGGTGTGAGCTGTGAGGATGATGGGGGGCTCGGAGCAGCCCCAGGTGTGAGCTGTGAGGATGATGAGGGGCCGGCTCCTGCCGGGGGGGGGGGGGGTGCGAGGCTGTTTTAGGGGGAGGCTTCGCCTCAGCTGCCTTTTGCATGGAGCTGCTGAGTAGAGGGGTTCACGGGGGGGCTCCCGGGGCTGTCTCATGGAAGGACTGCGAGAGCTTCTCGCAGCGTCTGGGCGAACACCTGGATACGCGCTTGGATCCGCGGAGCATCGCTTCAAGGAGGTGCCGAGGGACGAATCTTTGCGCCGGGAAGCAGCAGCCGAACGGCTGAGGGCGTGTGGATTTGGAGCGGGGACTTTGGTCCTTTCCCTTTTCAATTGGATCTTGGCAGTCCCCCCTCCCCGCTTCCCCAGGAACAAAAAGGGAGCTTGTGAAGACAAAAGAAATGAAGGAGAGGCAAGCAGCTACTCTCCTAATATTGTCTGTGTTTGAACTAGGGGGGATCCGCTTTCGCTTGCGGTTCCAAGGATGTCGATTGAAGGAAAAGCTGCCTTTTCCCGGCTGTTAGGGGTATCCCAGGGGTGACAGGGAATCCCTGCGTTCCATTTGAACGGGAATGGGCAAAGTATTGTTGTCATCGGATGGCTTTGATTTGAAGGTAGCCAGCCCATTTTCATCATCCTAAGGTTTAAATGGAGGGGACAGCGCTGGTGTCCCTCCTTAGCAAGGGTTTGAATGGAGGTCAAAATCCCCCCTTGCACATGGCTTGAAGGATTTCATTGGAGGAAAGCCCCTTCTTTTCTGCTCTCCTAGGGGATGAACTTGAAGGGGAGAAGCCATTTCTTTGCCCTTGTTGAAGCGAGGTGAGCGCCGCCCGCGGCGTCAGTTTCGGGGTTGAGTTGCGGGAAGCCGCAGCTCTGGCGGCGTTTGCAGGGCTGCAGTCGGGCTGTGCCGCTGCATTTGAGGGCGCTTCTTGTGGCCGCGGCCCGGGCCGGAGCGTTGCCGCTCGGGAGCGCTGCCGGCCCGGGCCGGGCGGGTGCCGAGGCGCACGGGGAATTTGGCGCGGCAGCGGCGGAGCCGCTTTGCCGGTGCGAGCCGCCGTGCGGAGCCGAGGGCAGCTGGCGCCGGGCCGGCCAAGGGCGGCAGAGGCGGCGCGGGCGCTGCTGCGCCGGCCCGGCCGGTGCCGGCCGCTCTGTCCGCTCCGGGCGCGGGGCTCGGGCGCCGCCGGGGCCCCCCGGGCAGGGGGAGCGGGCGGGGGCGGGGGGGTCTCCGGGGCGGCGCCGCCCCTGCGCGCCGGAGCAGCCGCCGGAGGAGCCGCTTTGCCGCCGGGAGCCGCGCTCCGTCCGGGGCCGGCAGCGCGCGGTTGGGCTGCCGCAAGTTCTTGGGTGTCGTGGTTCGGAGGTGCTTTGTAGGGATCGATCGCACGGGTTTGTTCTGGTCGCAGTGGGTGTGCGCTAAGGGCTATGGCGTTCTTCCTGACCGGTACGGTTCTCGGTTCTTCGGGTGGTGACGATAAAGGTTTGGTTTGAATCGAGTTCCGTAGTCGGATATTTTTTTTGCCGGGCTATTCTGTTTTTAAAGGCGTGCAATGGTTTCTACGGGTCGTTGCGTGAAGCAGCGGCTCGGATTTTAATTCTGTCGCCGTGGCTTTTATTAGCGTGGGCGTGTAGCGTTTGTTTCGGTGGGTTCGAGGTGGCGTCGTGTCGTTAATAGCGGCGGGGTTTTTAAAATCTCTCTAATTGCGTTTGTGTTTCTCGTCTTCCAGGGCTTTTATTTCTTTGGTTTGTTTGATTGTAGTGTACGTTTTATTGTGACGGATCATTTGGGAGATCTTGTCAATGGTTACGTTTCTCTTTCGGCTTTGTGTTTATTTCTGGGTGGTATTTTTATTTTGATCGAATGAGGCTCTATGCGTTTATTCTTCAGTTGGGAATAATTTTTTTGAGGTAAATTAAAGTTGCTTTGGTTTGGGGGACTTTTGTTTTACAAATGTATTTTCTTTTGGTTTTTTTTGTTTTTTTGTTTTTTTTTTTCTTTTGGTTTCTTGTTGTCCTTTGACGTATTTGGTGGTTATTGATCAGTTTTATTTTTGGGAACGTGGGTATTTATATGGTGGGTCTTTTTAAGTTGGGTTTTTTTTTTTTTTTTGGGTAGTTATTTTCTTATTTTTTAGTGGTTGAGATTTTTTGGTTTTTTTCTATTTCGTTCATTAGTTCGCTTTCTAAAGTTCTTTTGACAGAGTATTGCTTATTCTTTGAGTTAGTGTAGATGTAGAATTTTGGTTAGTTTTTAAAATAACGTTCAGGGTCAGTGGCACTGATTGGAGTTGAGCGAGTTGGTTTGGGTTTTTTTAGAGGTTTTTGTGATTTGCTGCGTGTGTTTCTCAAGGGTTTTCTTTTCGTTTGGTTCCATTTTTCTGATGTGATGAGAACTGTTAGTGAAAAGAGTGTTGTGTGTTTTTTTCGCTGGCAGTCGTTTGGCTGGTGGAGGTATCTTGATGGTTTTGGAAGACATTGGTGGGAATTCGATGCTGTTTGTTTTGTCATTGCATTTAGGAATTGGATTTTAAATGTAAAATTCTAAGGATAGCTATCTTTAAACAAAACGAGTAGATGTGTAGAAATGGGAATAAACTTTCATTTTGATCTATTCGATCTCTATTTAAAATTTAACAGGTAACTTAAGTCATGATATATTCCAATAAGATATTGTATTTTTCAAAGAGCATTGTGTATGTTGATAGATATATCAATAGAGATGCTAAATATAAACACAGCTCAAAGGAAATTTTAAATCTAGAAATGTGTTGCGAATCTATGCAGATATATAGATCAAATTATTAAAGGATTGTAAATGTAAAGTTACATAAATCCATACAACACGTAATACAAGTGATACCGTATAGATCTTATGATGGTATATTATAGGAAACGGCTATAAATCTAGTACATCACTATGATATAATATCTAAAACATTATAGATATGGTAACTGTAAATACAACAACATTATTAAAAGTAGTTTAAAAGAAAGGATGGTTTTGTTTTTTACTTGGCAAAAGCAGGGGTTTTATTATAAAAACTACAAATACAAATGATAGAAAGGTAGAAATCTACTTGTAAAAAGATCTCATGAATACATCAAGATGGATATAAAAATTGAAAATATTAGAAAAAAGAAGTTGTAGCAGTAGATTTGGTACATGATAAAAATAATGATTTATCTCTATGATGTGAATAATAGATATGTGATATGTAATGATGAATGGAATGCATCAGTATAAACGGTGACTATAAAAGTGAATCTAATTATGCAAGCTCTAAATATAAAACTATTTCAATAGAGTTGAAAAGAAGGGTTTTTTGGTATTTGTTTGGTTAGAGATGGGATTTTTTTTGGAAGAATAAAAGTATGATAGAAATCTAAATGGAAGTCGAGAAATATACAGTCAATATATAATGATATTGCTAAAACCACAAAGTATGAATAAATACAGATAATAGGAATAGGCATAATAGATGGTATAAAGGACGTAACACATCACTGTCCGGTCTAAATATGCGTGTGAATAGAACTAGGAAAACTAGAACTATCAAATTTATTTCAAGAAGGCATGAAAGAAAGGGGGCTTATTTGGTTCTTGTTTGGTAAGAGGCAGGTTTCTGGCATTTATTTTTAGAGGAGTTTTTGGGGGGGATGGCCCCTGTTCTTTTTTGCCGCCTTGGCCGCCCGCAGGCCCAAGGCGCGCGGCGCCCCCGGCTGGGGTGGGCGGCAGTGCTGCCGCCTTGTGGGCAGAGCGCGGTACTGCAGCCCGCCGCCGCCGCCAGGCAGCCCTCTTGGGCGTGGCGCGTGGCGGAGTTTGTTTGACCTTCTGAAAATGGCGGCCAAAAGGGCGGGAAAGCGGAGGACCCCGGTGTGTCTATGCGGACTGCCTGCACGGAACACCGACGCCGGCGCAGCCCCGGCGGGATTTTCTCTTGCGTTTTAGGTGTACCCGACACGGGCTGTGTGGTCAGTGGCGCCGCGGGCGGGCGTATTTTGGCGTGTTTCTGACCGGCATGTGAGTAACCGCCTCTCTCGGCCGAGGGGTCCTCTCTCGGCCGCCATGTTGGGAGTGGCGCGTCGCCAATGTCGCGGGATTTTTTTTTTTTGACCTTCTCAAAATGGCGGCCAAAAGGGCGGGGATATCGCGGACCCGGGAGTCTGCCGCCCTGTGGCCAGAGCCCGGTACTGCAGCCCCCCGAGCCAGCGCCCTGCCCCTCGCCGCTGGCTGCCGGGGGCGGGGCAAGGGCGCGGCTGCCGAGCGAGGCAAGGGCGAGGGGCGGGAGCGAGGGGCGGGCGGGGCGGGAGCGAGGGGCGGGCGGGGCGGGCTCGGTAAATGGCCGGGAGGGGTGAAAGACGTTCAGGAGTGCAAAAGGGACACGATGGCTGAGAAGAATGGCCGGGGGGGGGGGCGGCCCGGCGGGGCCGCTTTCGGCGGGCGGCGGAGGCGCGGTCGTAGCGCTCCGCGGGCCGGGGGCAGCGAGCGGGGGCGGGCGAACGCCGTCGGAACGGAGCTGCACCCCCCCCCGAGCCCGCACACGCGCCTCTCCAGGAAGCGACGGCGGGCCGGAAAATCCCGGCGGGGCGGCGGCGCTGCCCGCCCTTTCTGCCGCCAGCTTTGCAAGGTAAGACCGTCCGCCCCGCCCCGCCCCGTCCCGCCGCCCTCCGGTGTCTGTAAACAGACGGACTCCCTCTGGCTTCCCACTTCTCCGTGCTGGAGAGTGGGAGAAAGGTCCGTGCTGCTTGCCGTGTCCTCGGTGGGCAGAGAGCTCTGACCTTGCCTTGCATGGGCTGCTGAGGATTGGATCCATGGGGATGTGCTTTGATGCATTTAGTGACCTTTACAGATTTCTTTCCCCGCTTTTTTCAGTTCCCAGAATCATGGAAGAATTCAGGTTGCAAGGGGCTCTAAAGATCACCTCATTCCAAGGCTGCTGCTGCCGTGGGCAGGGACGTGCTTCCATCGAGCAGCTTGCTCAGAGCCTCATCGCAGAGCACCGACGGGCCTTGAGCACTTGCAGCGGTGGGGCAGCCCCGGGACCTCTGAGCAACCTGTGCCCTGTGCCAGCCAGGTGCCAGAGGAGGAAGGAAGCCCTTCCCACCTGGAGCAGAGGCTGCGTAGCCTTGTGTCACCGAGCGTGTGAGACAGAAAGGCCCTTCCTTTCTGGAGGGGTAACAACACTCAAAGCTCTTTCTCGGGACAAGCAGAGCAATGGAAGGCCAAAGTAGCCTTCAGTTCTTCCAGCAGCTTTGGGAACAACTTGAAGGAGGAGCAGAGCTGGCCTGGTGCCTGCCATGGCTGTCTGTCTTCTTGGCTGAGGCTTTATAAATGAGGCGCTTTTCTGTAGTTCCTTTTCAGGCATGACGTGCAAGTTGCCCCTAGAAGTCCAAAGGCAGCTGTTTTCTTAGCAGAAGGAAGTCAGGAGGAGGCAAAGCCAGCAGCTAAGTCTGGATAAAAAACTTGGCTAACCTCTTTTCCCCCCCTCCTCCAAACAGGCAAGTGTGAAGCACTCAGCAGAGATCTGCCCAGGAAGAAAAGCAGAGCCAATCTCTGAGAAGAAGGGACGTGCGAGCTCTGGCGAGGACGGCTGCTCCCCCTGGCCTTGGTGTGGGACCTCCTGAGCTGCCATTCCTGTGGTGGGAGTGTTTCTCCTCTCCTCCAGCCAAGCCAGAGACCGCCTAGGGAGGAAGCAGGTAAGGTTGAAGTACCGAGGTCTCCCAGGTAAGAAGTGACACGGCAAAAGGAAATGGCCTCAACTTGCAGCAGGGAAGGCTTAGATTGGATTGGAGGGAAAATTTCTTCCCTGAAAGGGTGCTGAGGCGTAGGAGCAGGCTGCCCAGGAAAGTCCCCATGCCTGGAGACATGTCAAGGATGTCAAGATGTGGTGTTTAGGGACCTGACTTGGGGGGGCAGCAGCTGGGCTCGATGTCCTTAGAAGGCTTTTCCAACCGCAAGGATCCTACGGATCCTATGGTTCTGGAAAGCCTTGACCCCTCTGGCTCTAGCACAGCACCTGGATGCTGACAAAATGAGGCTGGTCCTAGAGCCTGGAGGTCCCTGTGCCACAGGGAGAGGACAAGCCGGTGTCACCTGCAGGGAGGGTCTCGTCCCCAGAGAGCCGTCAGTGACTCCGTCCCTGCCCGGGGCTCTGGGTGCGCCCTCGGGGGGCGGGGGACGACACCTGCCCTCAGGTGTCCCTCTGGGCACCTGGGAAGGGAACCAGGTCCATCCGTGCGGCAGCTCCAGGGCTTGCAGGCTTTGGGGCTTTGCAGCTGTGTGCCTTGTCACAAGGTGGCAGGGACGTGACACTGCCTGGCAACGCTGCTGGCCTCGGATCCTTGCTGCTCTCATCCTTATCCCATATGGATTTAGCAGCAATCTTCTGTCTTTGCTTTCAAACTGTCCTTGGGAGAGTTCCAAGAGAGGGTCATTAGTTATTTCAAAGCCTACATCTTTTACCTCTTGGCACTGAAGAGAAAAGACACAAACCTGCTTTGCATCCTTCTGCCTGGAAGTCATTGTGACACACAGGGAAGGGAGGAAGGGGCTGGCCGGGGTCAGCCTCTGCTGAGCCTCAGCTCTGGCTGCTCCTGCTCACAGGGTAAAGCCAAAAGCTGTCGTGATCAAAAACGCAGGCCGCCCTTCTGACCTGAGTCACAGGGGCCGTTTCTTCTGAATGAATCAAGGTGGGAAATCATTCTTGGAGCTTCAGAAGAAAAAAAACCCCAGAACCGTAGGTACGTTTGTAAGAGTGGGTATGTACGTACATTTCCTTCGATGAAGAAGAAAATCTTAGAAATATCATGTCACGTCTGGCTTCCTAGAGAAGATCCTGACCTCTGGGCTTCTGAAAGCAAATGGCTGTGCATTTATAGGAGCGTTTCCCTTCTTTTTATGTGCCTCCCCCAGTCATCTTCTACCCTTGCCCACGGCAAGGAGAGCGCGGTGATTTGGCTGCTCCGCTCTGCCGAGGTTGTTGCAGGCTGTGTAGCAGGGAGTGAGGCCTTTTGTGGCTGCTCATCAGACATTTTCCTACAGCCTTCTCCCTGCAATGGTAAAATGAGACTTGTGTTAGCGAGCAGTCAAGTAGAGCAGGTAACATTAGAAAAGAATTGTTTCTGAGCTGCTGTTCACTAGCACGTGTTTCCCCTTTCCGGCAGAGCGCGCATCATTGCGGGCTTGGGATCGATTGAAATGCGCTAAGGAAACCAGCTCTGGGGAGGGAGGGAGGGAGGGAGGGAAATGCTCTCTTAACATGTGCCAATTCTTCTGTCAAACTCATCAGGGCAGGACAGCGTTCAGACTGAAAGTGTAAGAAGATGTGGAGGGAGACAGAGAATCTGACAGGAGCACCGGACTCACAAGTGCACGAATTTTGCTTTTGGCTTGGATTCAAACGCAGAAGTTGTAAGGAATTTGGGAAGGAGAAGGGACATTTCAGAAGGAGAAGAAGAAAAAGAAGTTGTTGTTGTTGTTACAGCCCTGGCAAAATCTTTGGTTCTAGCTAATAAAGGAAGCTAGTTGAAATAAAAAAAAAAAGAAAAAAAAGTGGTTTTTTTTTTTCCTTCGCTGTTGTATTCGTTGGTGGTTCGTTATATGGTGTGTTGTTTTATTTCTTGGTCTTATTACCTCTGTGTAAATAGTTTTTTTGAGTGAAGCTAACTTTCTGGACGGGTTGGTTTGTATTTGAGGTAGGATAAATTTCAAGAGGTTTCTTTCCTAGACTTCTGACAGGTATTCCTGGGATTTTGGTTTTGTTTACTGTGTGTATCAACAGAGAGATTTGGTAGGGCCAGCTGGGCTGCTGGAGTTTTGGGTGTTAATTTATGAGATGGCTTTTGTTCAATGCAGTTTTGAATTGTTGAAAGGGTTTTTAATGTAGTGGTTTTAAGGCGGTCTTTAAGAATTGTTTGTATCGTTTCACGTTGTTTGTAGTCGGTGTACGATCAGGGATATGGTGGAACTTCTTGAACGTTCTGGTTTTAGCGTTCCTAAGTTCCGATTTCTTTCTGCTTTGCTGTTTTGTTTCTGGTTTTCTTTTGGGGGACAGGGGCGTTTGTAGACGGTGGGTTTCTAGAGGCAATGTGTCTTTCAATTTGGGTAGTGATATTTCTTAGTATTTTAATAGTTTCGATTTTTTTTATTTTCATGCTTTTAATGAGTTGTTTTAAAATTTGGAAGATAACCTTTCTAGATGATTGGTTATTATTTGTGAGTTAGCCTCAAGGTAGAGCTTTGGGGGCTTTTTTTAGTAATGTTTAGGGTCAGTTGTAGGGTTTTGAGTTTAGTGAGTTGGTTGGATTTAATTTTTCACGGGTGTTTGTTTTGACTAGCAGTTCTGTCATTTTCCATGTGTATCTGAGTTTTTTGGGGTTTTGAGCCATTGGTTGAGGAGGAAGTTTATGATGAGAATGTACGGAGCTTTTGGGCTAGTTATAGTGGGATTTCAAATGTCTTGACAGTTCGGTTGATTTGAGTTTTTCTTAGGGTTAAATGTTGTGGGGTCTTTGTTCTGTTAGTCCTAGAAATAGGTTTGGTTTGGATACGCTGCGATGGGATGAGCGTGGGCTGCGTACCGGTGCTGCCGAAGGCGCGGTATTTGTGTGGTTCTGATGCGTTGGGTTAATGAATTGATACGGTCTAATATATAGATTAATTAAAGTAGAAATAAATATCAATATAAAAACAAATATAAAATGATAGTGGTAAACATAAATATAGAAAACAAATAGATAAACACATAAAACTATACTATATAGTATATTATTGTAACAGATGCTAATCTATAGAAACGATAGTCTATTATATATGTATACAAAGATATATAAAGATCGGTTGTAAATATAAAAATATTTAGATAGAGTTAAAAGGAATTGGGGATTTTTTGGGATTTTTTTTATTAGGTTATAGGCTGGGGTTTTTTTTCTAGATAGAAATAATATAAAAATAAAAATCCAGATCTCCAAATATATAACGCGTATACCGATCTCTCTAAATATTGAATATAAAGAAATAGAAGTAAAAGAATATCTAGGATATAAAAATACTATATATCTATTATTCTATTAAAAGGTATTCTCTCTAGTATGTATAATACCTACAAATGTAATAAATAAAAATTATAAAAGTAAATGTGAAGAGAATGATGAAAAATGAGATGATTTTTAGAGTTTTAAATATGGTTTAGATAAAGGGGTGTCTTTGGTTTTTGTTTGGTTAGAGGCAGGGGTTTTATTTGAAAGAATAGAAGTATTATAGAAATGTGAATCTTAAGATAGAAATCTATCATAAGTCTAGAAAGAGAAATGACGAAACTATGGATAGAAATTGAAATCTAAATCTATGTCAGTAATATGAAGAGTTGTAGTATAGAATAGAAATGACCTTATGTGGCAATATAAATGAGAAATGGGAATAGAAATAGAAGAAGATGTAAATATAGTTGGAAAGAAAGGGATTTTTTTGGCTTTTGTTTGAGTAGAGGCAGGGGTTTTATTTGAAATAACACAAGTGTTCCAGAAGTGAAAATCTGAAGGCAGAAATAGATAATCAATGAATCAAAATACGTATAAAAATATAGAAATAAGTCCTCGGAATAGATGGAATATAGAATATCAATTGATTTATAAATTGACATTGATAAAGAGAAATGGATCAGTAAGCAATACACATTATAAATAGAAATGTGACTATCAATAGGAAAACCTAGGGGTAAAATCTATTCAAATATTGTCTAAAAGAAAGGGTTGGGGTTTTTTGGGCTCTTCTTGGGTTAGAGGCAGGGTTTTTATTTGAAATAATATGAACATAGATATTACTCTTACCTGTTTCTAAATATTGAGATAGATAATCAAGATATAAATATAAAACCTAAGGAAATAGAAATAATAGGAAGGGATGTAATATAGAATACAAATAAGAGTATACATTGATATACAGTTTAAATGTCAATGTGAACATGAACCTGAAAGATACAATTTTAAAAAAGATTGAAATAGAGTTGAAAAGAAAGGGGTTCTTTTTGGCTTGAATTTGGGTAGAGGCAGGGGTTTTATTTTAAATAATGGAAGAGTTACAGAAGTAAAAATCCTAACACAGAAATATAGATGAAATATAGAAAGATAGGAATAAAAAGATGTCAATAAATAGAAGAAATAGGAACAGATGTAAAATAGAATATAAACTTATAAAAAATCGGAAATTATAAATGTAAAAATAAACATTACACATCAATATACATTTGAAATATAAATGTGGATATAAAGATGAAAAAAAAAAAATTTTTTTACAAATTTAAATGCAGTCGAAATTAAAGGGGGTTCTTTTTGGCTTTTATCCGGGTAGGGGCAGGGGAATTATTTTAAATAATGTAAACGTTACAGAAGCAAAAATCCTAACAAATATATACTTACTATGTAAAAATATGTATAAAAATAGAGAAATAAATTTAAGTACTAGGGAGAGATGTAATATAGAATAGAAATTTATTTATAAATAGAAATGTATAAATATACATCAATACGCATTATAAATAGAAAGGTGAATATTAATATGAAAAACTATTTTAAAAAATATTTACGTATTTTTTAAAAGAAATTGTTGGGTTTGGGTTTGGTTTGGTGTTTTTGGTTTTTTTTTTTTTATCCTATTAGGTTAGAGGCAGGAGGATTTTTTTCTTCTTCCTGGTTGTTTTGGGGCATTTATTTCAGAGCAGCTTCTGGGGGGGATCGCCCCTGTTCCTTTTTGCCGCCTTGGCCGCCCGCAGGCCCAAGGCGCGCGGCGCCCCCGGCTGGGGTGGGCGGCAGTGCTGCCGCCTTGTGGGCAGAGCGCGGTACTGCAGCCCGGCGCCGCCGCCAGGCAGCCCTCTTGGGCGTGGCGCGTGGCGGAGTTTGTTTGACCTTCTCAAAAGGGCGGAAGAACGGAGGGCCCCCGGCGGTGTGTCTATCCGGAATGCCTGCACGGAACACCGATGCCGGCGCGGCCCCGACGAGCTTTTCTGTGGCGTTTCAATTGCGATGATGGCATTCCGATTCGCCTGCAGGGTTCGGCGTCGCGGGAAATCGTTTCTAGGGCTCGAGGTGGGTGTCGGCATTTTGATCAGGCAGCTGGCAAAACGGCTACGCCTTGGGGTCTTTCCAAGGGGCGCTGGGGGCGGGGCCGGGGCGGGGCGCCGTGTCGACGAGGTGACGTCATTCGGCGGCACTCTGCCTGCAGTTCGCCCATGCAGACGGCAGGGGGCGCTGTGCCGGCAGTGCGCCCATGCAGGCGGCAAAGGGCGCTGTGCCTGCAGTGCGCCCATGAAGACGGCAGGGGGCGCTGTATAAATAGAGTATTAAGTATAAACTATCTAGAAGAAGAAATAAAAGCTCGATGTCACCTGCAGCTGTAGAAAATTTCAGGCTCCCATGGAGGAAATAGTTTTCCTAAAATCATTACCGTTTTGGGGTTTTTTGCACTCCCCGGTAGCCTGAACGTTTCTACTGCTGCTTTTTTATCCTAAAGCCAGAATGGAAATCCCAGATTAGAAATACAGGGAAAGAAAGAGAGAAAGAAAGAAAGAGAGAGAGAGAAAGAGAGAAAGAGAGAAAGAAAGAAGGAAAGAAAGAAGGAAAGAAAGAGACAGAGAGAAAGAAAGAAAGAGAGAGAGAGAAAGAAAGAGAGAGAGAGAGACAGAAAGCGAGACAGAGAGAAAGAAAGAAAGAGAGAGAGAAAGAAAGAAAGAGAGACAGAGAGAGACAGAGAGAAAGAAAGAGAGAGACAGAGAGAAAGAAAGAAAGAAAGAGAGACAGAGAGAGAGAGAGACAGAAAGAGAGAGAGAAAGAGAGAAAGAAAGAAAGAGAGACAGAGAGAGAGAGACAGAGAGACAGTGAGAACGAAAGAAAGAGAAAGAGAGAAAGAAAGAGAGACAGAGAGAGAGAGACAGAAAGAGAGACAGTGAGAACGAAAGAGAGAGAGAGAAAGAGAGAAAGAAAGAGAGACAGAGAGAGAGAGACAGAAAGAGAGACAGTGAGAACGAAAGAGAGAGAGAGAAAGAGAGAAAGAAAGAAAGAGAGACAGAGAGAGAGAGACAGAAAGAGAGACAGTGAGAACGAAAGAGAGAGAGAGAAAGAGAGAAAGAAAGAGAGACAGAGAGAGAGAGACAGAAAGAGAGACAGTGAGAACGAAAGAGAGAGAGAGAAAGAGAGAAAGAAAGAGAGACAGAGAGAGAGAGACAGAAAGAGAGACAGTGAGAACGAAAGAGAGAGAGAGAAAGAGAGAAAGAAAGAAAGAGAGACAGAGAGAGAGAGACAGAAAGAGAGACAGTGAGAATGAAAGAGAGAGAGAGAAATAGAGAAGGAAAGAAAGAGAGACAGAGAGAGAGACAGAAAGAGAGACAGTGAGAACGAAAGAGAGAGAGAGAAAGAGAGAAGGAAAGAAAGAGACACAGAGAGAGAGAGACAGAAAGAGAGACAGTGAGAACGAAAGAGAGAGAGAGAAAGAGAGAAGGAAAGAAAGAGACACAGAGAGAGAGAGACAGAAAGAGAGACAGTGAGAACGAAAGAGAGAGAGAGAAAGAGAGAAGGAAAGAAAGAGAGACAGAGAGAGAGAGACAGAAAGAGAGACAGTGAGAACGAAAGAGAGAGAGAGAAAGAGAGAAGGAAAGAAAGAGACACAGAGAGAGAGAGACAGAAAGAGAGACAGTGAGAACGAAAGAGAGAGAGAGAAAGAGAGAAGGAAAGAAAGAGACACAGAGAGAGAGAGACAGAAAGAGAGACAGTGAGAACGAAAGAGAGAGAGAGAAAGAGAGAAGGAAAGAAAGAGACACAGAGAGAGAGAGACAGAAAGAGAGACAGTGAGAACGAAAGAGAGAGAGAGAAAGAGAGAAGGAAAGAAAGAGACACAGAGAGAGAGAGACAGAAAGAGAGACAGTGAGAACGAAAGAGAGAGAGAGAAAGAGAGAAGGAAAGAAAGAGACACAGAGAGAGAGAGACAGAAAGAGAGACAGTGAGAACGAAAGAGAGAGAGAGAAAGAGAGAAGGAAAGAAAGAGACACAGAGAGAGAGAGACAGAAAGAGAGACAGTGAGAACGAAAGAGAGAGAGAGAAAGAGAGAAGGAAAGAAAGAGACACAGAGAGAGAGAGACAGAAAGAGAGACAGTGAGAACGAAAGAGAGAGAGAGAAAGAGAGAAGGAAAGAAAGAGACACAGAGAGAGAGAGACAGAAAGAGAGACAGTGAGAACGAAAGAGAGAGAGAGAAAGAGAGGAAGAAAGAGAGACAGAGAGAGAGACAGAAAGAGAGACAGTGAGAACGAAAGAGAGAGAGAGAAAGAGAGGAAGAAAGAGAGACAGAGAGAGAGACAGAAAGAGAGACAGTGAGAACGAAAGAGAGAGAGAGAAAGAGAGAAAGAAAGAAAGAGAGACAGAGAGAGAGAGAGACAGAAAGAGAGACAGTGAGAACGAAAGAAAGAGAGAGAAAGAAAGAGAGACAGAGAGAGAGAGACAGAAAGAGAGACAGTGAGAACGAAAGAGAGAGAGAGAAAGAGAGAAAGAAAGAGAGACAGAGAGAGAGAGACAGAAAGAGAGACAGTGAGAACGAAAGAGAGAGAGAGAAAGAGAGAAAGAAAGAAAGAGAGACAGAGAGAGAGAGACAGAAAGAGAGACAGTGAGAACGAAAGAGAGAGAGAGAAAGAGAGAAGGAAAGAAAGAGACACAGAGAGAGAGAGACAGAAAGAGAGACAGTGAGAACGAAAGAGAGAGAGAGAAAGAGAGAAGGAAAGAAAGAGACACAGAGAGAGAGAGACAGAAAGAGAGACAGTGAGAACGAAAGAGAGAGAGAGAAAGAGAGAAGGAAAGAAAGAGACACAGAGAGAGAGAGACAGAAAGAGAGACAGTGAGAACGAAAGAGAGAGAGAGAAAGAGAGAAGGAAAGAAAGAGACACAGAGAGAGAGAGACAGAAAGAGAGACAGTGAGAACGAAAGAGAGAGAGAGAAAGAGAGAAGGAAAGAAAGAGACACAGAGAGAGAGAGACAGAAAGAGAGACAGTGAGAACGAAAGAGAGAGAGAGAAAGAGAGAAGGAAAGAAAGAGACACAGAGAGAGAGAGACAGAAAGAGAGACAGTGAGAACGAAAGAGAGAGAGAGAAAGAGAGGAAGAAAGAGAGACAGAAAGAGAGACAGTGAGAACGAAAGAAAGAGAGAGAGAGAAAGAGAGGAAGAAAGAGAGACAGAGAGAGAGAGACAGTGAGAACGAAAGAAAGAGAGAGAGAGAAAGAGAGAAAGAAAGAAAGAGAGACAGAGAGAGAGAGAGACAGAAAGAGAGACAGTGAGAACGAAAGAAAGAGAGAGAAAGAAAGAGAGACAGAGAGAGAGAGAGACAGAAAGAGAGACAGTGAGAACGAAAGAAAGAGAGAGAAAGAAAGAGAGACAGAGAGAGAGAGAGACAGAAAGAGAGACAGTGAGAACGAAAGAAAGAGAGAGAAAGAAAGAGAGACAGAGAGAGAGAGACAGAAAGAGAGACAGTGAGAACGAAAGAAAGAGAGAGAAAGAAAGAGAGAAAGAAAGAGAGACAGAGAGAGAGACAGAAAGAGAGACAGTGAGAACGAAAGAGAGAGAGAAAGAGAGACAGAGAGAAAGAAAGAAAGAAAGAGAGACAGAGAGAGAGAGACAGAAAGAGAGACAGTGAGAACGAAAGAAAGAGAGAGAGAAAGAGAGAAAGAAAGAAAGAGAGACAGAGAGACAGACAGAAAGAAAGAAAGAGAGAGACAGGAAGAGAGCGAGAGAAAGAAAGAAATAGAGAAAGACAGACAGAAAGAAAGAAAAGGAAAAAGGAAAGGAAGAAAAAAAAAAGGAGGAAGAGAAAGGAAGAAAAAAAATGAAAAAGGAAAAGGGTGAGAGTGAAAAAGAAAGCGCGAAAGTGGAAAAGGGGGTGAAAAACAGAGTGAAAAAAAGAAAAAAGATTAGGAGTGGAAAAGAAAGGACATTCGGGAGGGGCGGTGCTGCCTAAGGTGCTTCCGCGCCCAGGAGCGAAGGAGCCGTTTGATCCCCTGGCGGGAGCGCCGCTCCCGGTGGCGGAGAACGGAGCGGTGGCTGTCAGTCCGAGACTCCAACTCCCGGCAGGCCCTGCGGCCGTAAAGCGCGGCGTCTGACGCAACGGCCGACGCGCCATATGAATGGCTGGCGGGCCGAGGCGGCCGCGTGCCGGGGGAGCGGGCTGGGCGCGGGGAGCTCCCGGCGCCTGTCCCACGCGGGACGGAGCCGCGGCAGCGACGCCGGAGGGGCGAAGCCTCCGTCCGGCCGCCCGCACGGAGCCGAGCGGCGCGGAAGGGGCGTCCGCCCGGTGCCTCGGCCTCGCTCAGCGGTCCCGGTGGCGGGGGCTGAGCTCGGGCGGGGCGCGCTGCCGCCCGCCGATGGCGGAGCGCCAGGCGGTGCTTTGCTGCCGCGGGCCGGGAGCTGCAGGAGCCGCCCCGGGCGAGCGGCGCCGGGCGCTGCCGCGGTCACTGTGCGGCGGCTGCCCTCGGGCTGGCGGAGGCGCGGGAGCCGCCGAGCTGCAGCCGTCTCCCTCGGGCCGCTGCCGCTGCTGCGGGCGGGGGCGGACGAGCGGCTGCGGAGGCGGCTCCGCGGCGTGCTCAGCCTTGCGAGCAGAGAGCGCTCGACATCGCTGGCATGACACGGCTGCTGAGTGCCTCAGTGCTCGTGGCTCTTCCTTCCACGCAAACAGATGGAGCGGCATCGCTGAGCAGTAAAACACAGCGATGGCCCGGAGAATGGCGAGCGCAAGGAGCGCCGGGCAGGATCCTTCTGATGGCACAGGTGCGATCGGCAAACTCAGCCCCTTGTGCCCCTGCCCTCCCGACCCCCAGGGGAAATGCTCTCCAGCCTCGAGCTGCTGAGAGACAAAACGTGTGATTTGACACTAGGGTCCGGAAAAGGTTTCCGTTTAGATTAGCAAATGCCTCCATTGTTCTCGGTTACATCCTAGGATCGGTTTTAGGCAGTGACTTTCTACCGCTTGTCGGATTTTCTTGTGCAATAGTAAGAAAATAGGCAGGTCTGATACTGGTTTCGCTTTTTTTCTACTTCATGTTCCATGAGCTGCTTTTATCCAAGCAATTGTTTTAAAGTTCTACTGTAGGCGTTTCTGGTTCACTTTTTTTTTTTGTTTTTTTTCCTCTAAATCGGCAGTAAATATAGCTGAGTAAAATTACCTTGGTTTTCTTCCTTCTTAAATGTTTTTATTGATAATCCTATTTGAATATGCAGAACACGTGGGTATGTCCTGTAATATATCCTAGCTTTTCTTGTTTACAGGGTACTCAGAAAATATTTTTCCCTTCGAGTCCCACTGAAACATTCTCCGTGCAATCTCCGTTAAGGTCTGTGTTTACAAATAAGCCACCATCAGCTGAGATATTTGCCTGTGTACCTTTTCCTGTCATTCAGAGCTTGCGTTCTGTGGTTTTTATGATAAACCTATCAAACTTGCGAAACCGTTTTGCAAGTCTTGACCGTTGAAGGCAGCAAGAAGTGGTTTTAAAGCCTGTTCTTGAGCAGACGAAGGGAAAAAGTGTGAATTTGCTGCTGAACTTGTCCTTTTTCATTTGACTTGCCTTGAATTATTTAGGAAGAGAGAGCACTAGAAAAAAGAGAGAAATAGAATTGGTTCTTGAGCCCTCCTAAAATGCTCCCTGTGATTCCGTGTGGAGCCAAAGTGAAGGGTGATGGAACAGAGCCCCTGTGCTTTAGAAGGAAATCAATTTCAACCTGATCTCCACCCTGAGTCTCCCTAATTTCTGTTTCTAAAATGCAAACTCAGTTTAGGAAGTGTTGGGAGTTAGTATTTTGGGGAAGAAATGGCAGTTGCACAAACCGTTCCATTTCCCAGAGGCTCTGGGAAGGATTCATTTTGTAAGCGCTGTAACTGCCATCGGTTGGGGGTTCGGGGTTGGAATGTGCACTTGCCCTCCTATAAAGCACTCGTTCATTTGCATTTCAGTGCCAGGAGTCTGGAGAAACTGGAGAAGAGCCCAAGAGACATTTTTCATCCTGAGATACAAAAGGTAGGAAGTGACTTTTTTTGGTTTGGTTCTTTTTCTTTATGATTTCCTGGAAATAGAAGTAATTAAGTATAGATCCTACTGGTTTGTTTCTTCCAGTAGCTAATAAGAATAATAATAATAATCTAATACTACTTAAACTGTCTCTTTATCCATTGAACTGGCCATTTCAAATCCAAACTTCTAAACACCAATAAAACCATCATCCTTGTAGAATCTTTAATAGGAGGGGGCTAAAGATGCTGTTTTTGTTGACAGGATTTATTGGTTCTTGAAGGGCAAGAGGTGAGTACAAGCCTAACTACTTCTTGCTCACAGACCCGTCCGGTGAATACGGCTTTGTATTTGGATGGGCTTTTGATGACTTCTAAATCAATTGCTCGTTACAGTAAAAAGAAGTCATGTTTTTTTGAACCTGACAGCAAAAATAACTTGAAGCACCAATTTAATAATAATTGATCACCCGTCTAAGTTAATGATTTTATGCTATACTATCAAAGTTTAAAGGTAAATTATTGTGTAGTAGGAGATGGTATAAAATGTATGTTCTAACGTGTAGGATGTATGCAAAGATTAGAGGAAACAAATTTTTATGTCTTCTGTTTGACTGTTTACCAAATAATATTTGGTTTTATTTTCCTGGGATCGGTGAATTTTAAATTTGGAGTCCTCTATGCTAAGGATGGTCAGCTTACAGGTGATGAAATGTTCAGTCATGGTGAGGTTTTCACCTTCTCCTTAATTGTTTTGCTCATCTGAAAAGAAAAAAAAAAAAAAAAAAAAAAAAAGGTATGTTTATTATTTGTTACCCCGTTCTGTCCGTTTCCTCAGTATTTGCTGGAGCTCTGCTTACCCAAGCTTTGGGTAAAACAAGCTTTGGGTTCCTTCTGTCCCACTGGGTGTTGCCCAGTTTGGTTGCATCTGGTGAAATTCAGCCTGAGCCCTTACAGAACCAGCTCAAACCAGGTGAGAGCCATTCGCAGCTCTCTCAGGACACCCGGAGGAGGATGGGTGACGTTTCTGAGCATCTGGCAAGTGCACTTCTATCAAAACTCGGCCTGTGCAATTTCTGGGGAAAACCCTTCTGTATCCTGAAGGGTTCCTCAAAGTCTGTTGAGGATCCGGTTAGCAGTTGCTCACCTGGATGGTTCCAGCTCCTCAAGCTAACACTTGTACTCTTGCCCTGTAGTTTAGATCTATTGTAGTTTTGTTATTTTGCAAGATTTTACGTCTTTGGACAGTAACGTGCATTTCACTCTTTGGAACCTCTCGGATCGTGCTTTGGTGCAGCACCACCTAATGGGACACTTGGCTGCTGTGCTGAAGGGCTTGGTTACTAGAATTGTAAATCCCGGAGAGTTTGTAAGTCTTCTGTCCCCAGGGAGGTGTCACGCTTTGTTCACCGTTGCTCTGTTTGTCGGGTGCTGCTTCTCGTCGGAGGTATTAACTTCAAACTGCCCTGTTCTTTTTTGAACTTTTTTTCCTGGTTCTCTCCGTAGGGCAGGGAAGGACTCTCGTATCCCGGTCGTCAGACTCAGCGCTGCCCGAGAAGATACAGAGACTGTAAAAATCATAAGAAGCAACTAGGACTGCAGAGGAAACAAACTGGAGAGAACAAAAGGTGACATTGTTCTCCTTAGCCTGGATTAGAAACATCCACTGCGCTTTGATGCCGGTGGCTGCCAGGGGCTCGTTAGGTCTCTTGAGGCAGGTGTAGGTGTTCACTTGTAGGTTCTATTTTTTGGCAAAGGACCACGAGAGAAGTTTATTTATAGATCCAAATAAACATTCATCTTATCTGAACATAACCTGTCATCCCCTTTCTGACATTAAGGACTCCTGTATAAATACTTGGGGGGGTTTTCTTTGTCGTTTCTGAATGGTTCCATTTTGCCGGCTACTTGAACAAATCTGAGGGGGTTTAATTGCATACTGCTTCCTTGAAATTCTGTTGGTCTCTGCTTGGAACCCTTCTTGTACTGCTTAATGAAAGACTTCGGATGGTGTTTTCTTGCCTGTTTGTGGTTAAGGTCGTGCTCTGATGCATTTACAGAAGCCATGGCAGGAGAGAGTCAGCTGCTGGAGAAGAGGAGACAGTACTATCCCTGTGCAGCACGGAACTGTGCTACTGCTGTGTCATCAGCTGTGTCTGCACTGAAAGTAGCCACCTTCACTTGTAGGTAGCTCCTTGGTGCTTTAGGACACGCTGAGGGATTTATTCCTTTTGGGATCCACGATGAGAATTCCCAAGAGAGGTAGTAGTAATAAGGTCTGAGATTGGAAAAAAGCCTGTGTCCTTGGAATGTTGTTGTTGTCGTCAAAAGTTAATTTTTCCTTCTTTCTTAGCCAGTAGTCAGCTTTTTGCTTTATTTTTTGTGGTATCAGTATTTGATTGTTTAAAAAATTGCTTCAAAAGAACTGCAGTGGCTGGCCACCAGGACCTTGTTCAGATTTGCCTATTTGCTTGTAGCTAAAACCTTTCCATATTGTTTATCATTCTATTGAAGAAACTGCTGCCCAGTCAACTAAGAACTGAACATCTATCTGTCTAGGACATGGGGAGAGGATTTAGGTCATGTCTTTGTTTCCAGAAAAAAGTTCCAGTGTAGTTTCTAACTAGAGGAAAAGGGGGGGGGGTGAAGACTCGGGGCTCTGATGCCGTTGGGGGCACCCCGAGGTGCCCAGGAGAGGGAGCCCCACTGCGGTGCAGGAGCAGGTATGTTATCACGTACTAGAGAGCAAATTATAAATAGAAATATGAAAATTATAAGTATAAAAATATTTTTTAGATCGTTAAAGAAAGCGGTTTTTTTAACTTGTCAATAGGCAGGGTTTTGATGATAAAAATGATAAATACAAAGAATATGAAGGTAGAAATCTAAGTCTAGAAAGATATCATAAATACATACAGATAAAGTTTAAAACTAGAAGAAAAAATCAGTTGCAGCAGTAGATACGATACATAATATAGATAATACTTTAAATACATGTCTAGAATTTTATAGATATTATAGATAATTATTAATAGATTGCATCAAAAGAAACGATAAATATAAATGTGAGTATAATTACACAAAGTATAAAAATATTTCGATACCGTTTAAAAGAAGGTGTTTTCGTGTATTTATTTGGTTAGAGATGGGGTTTTTGTTTGGATTAATAGAAGTATTCTAGAAATATAAATCTAACTGTAGAGAGATCCAATCGATAGAGGAGGCTATTTCTAAAAACACAACCGAACGCCGCCGCCTTCGGGGGAATCGCACGAGCTCGGCCGAAGCAAGGCGAGAGCGGCCGACCCTGAGGGCCTCGAGCGAACCGAGGCGAGGCTTCCGAGGCTGCCTGAAGCGAAGCGAGCCGAGCTCAGGCGAAGCGAGCCTGCTGCTCTCGTGCGCGCTGCTTAGCGCCAGTGCGCTCCCAGCCTAATGAGCTCCTGCCCGAGCCCGCGCTCCCGGTCGTGTCCGCGCCGTGGCCGGGCCGCCCGCGGGACGCGGCAGCGGGAGAGCCCCGAGCCGGGCGAGCTGAACGGGAGGCGGCGGCGCTTGCCCGCCCGCCGTCGGGGAGCCGAGGCGAGGCGAGCGGAGCCGAGGCGCGCCGAAGGCACAGAGCGGCTGGGAGTTGGGCCGAAGCGAGGCGAGCGGAGCCGAAGAGGCGAATGCAGGCGCCAAGAGCCGAGTTGAGGCGACAGTAGCCGACTGGAGCCGAGCGTCTCCGGAGCGAGCCGAGCTCCGCCGAGCGCCGCAGCATCCCGGGCAGGGCGAGGCGCTGGGCCGGGCTCGGGGTGCAGCCGGGGCTCTGGGAGGCTTCCCCGCCTGTCCCTCTCTCTAGCCCTCCTTCCTTCTCCCCGTCTTCGCCTTCTCTCGCTCCCTTTCCCCCATTCCCTCTCCCCCCGCAAAGCCGGCTCCTTCCTGTCCTGTCCCTAGCCCGCTACTCCCTTCTGTTCCCCCTGTCTCCTTCCTCTGCCCAGCCTCCGTGTACCCTCGTCCCGGGCTTTCCCTTCCCGTGCCGCTTTCCTGCACAGCCCGAGCTCCCTCGCCGCCCTTTGTCGTGCCCTGCTCTCGCTCCTCTCTTCCCGTGCCCCCTTTCCTTCTTTGCCCCGCAGCCGCGGGGCTCGGGCTGCCGGAGAATAAAGCCCCGAGGGCCGGAGCCCGGCGCCCCTGGGCCCTTGCGGGAGTCCCCGCGCGGGGCCGGAGGCTCTCGGCGGATCCCCCCGTGCCGCTCAAGCAGCGCGGCCGACAGCGCCGGAGCTGCGGCTTTGCCGGCATCGCGCTGAGAGCGGCCCCCGCTCCGTGCCGGGCCGTCCCCGCCGTCTGTGCCGCTCCCTCTCTCGCTGCCCCTGGCCCGTGACAGCGAGGCTGGGCAGGAACCTCAAGCCTTCTGGGGGCTGCCCCCCCTTTCTTGTTGCAGCAGAATCCCTTGCTGGGGCTATGCACGTGTGGGAAGGGCTTGGGGGAAGCGCTGCGCTGCTGTCCGGGGCAGTCGGATTCGTTCGGAGCCTTCTTTGGGGGTCAGGGAAAGGCGGGGTGAAGACTCGGGGCTCTGATGCCGTTGGGGGCAGCCCAAGGTGCCCGGGAGAGGGAGCCCCACGGCGGTGCAGGAGCAGGTGGGGGGCGGGCGAGGGGCGGGGGTCACGCTGGGTGCCGTCCCCCAGAGGGACCCAAAGCTGCCACCAAATGCACAGGGAGGGGTGAGTGGGTGTAGCATGCTAAAACCTGGCAAGGCATTCGGTTTTCTAGGTATTGCTAAAGAATAGGAATTGGTCTCTAAACTCAGCTGGGGAGAAGCCCTCTCTATGCACTCATTTGTTTACAGGAATGTAGAAGGTTCCGACTGGAGATGCGTAGTAGTTCTGAAGATATTGCCGTGAGGTTTTGATCTAGGAACGGACCGAGCTGTGCCCTGGAACCCTCAGAACAGCTGCAGGGGCTGAAGGCGATAGAAAGGGCTCTCTGGCACCTTTTGCCTCCGTTCTCTGCCAGCGCCCAAAGCGTGTCGCAGTCCCGGAAGAGGCGCTTGTCATCCCGAGAGCCAAAAGGAAGACGTGTAAAATCCCAGCTCTGCCTTGTGTTTCGTGTGGGTTTTTTACTTCGTATTGATGTCATTCCAGAGAGCAAGGAAAGAAGAAACGTGACCGGCTCCCACTATTACTGTGTGAAGGCTTTCTTGAAAGGCTGCTGTATTTCTATTGTCTTTTTCCACTCCAAGCTTGACTTTTGCCCTCGTTTTTCGAGCTCTGCTGCATTGGGTGTCCCAAGGAGGGCGGGGTTCCTCAGCAGGGCTCTTAGGAGGCGGCGCTGATTCTGCTTTTTCTGAAGGCGTCTCAAAGCGCGCTACCAGAATGACAGTTTTGTGCACTGGAAAGCTTTCCCTCAGTGCCATCAGCGCACGTCCGTGTCTGAATTGTGGAAGCAGACGGACTAAGAACAGCCAGCACCCGGAGCAGATTTCTGTTGGCTCTGTGTCTGTGAGAAGCGGGCTGTGTGCTGGACGGGGAGAGGCGCTGTTGGAGAGTGGCATCAGCGCCAGGTGTGAGCTGTGAGGATGATGAGGGGCCGGCTCCTGCCGGGGGGGGGGGGTGCGAGGCTGTTTTAGGGGGAGGCTTCGCCTCAGCTGCCTTTTGCATGGAGCTGCTGAGTAGAGGGGTTCATGGGGGGGCTCCCGGGGCTGTCTCATGGAAGGACTGCGAGAGCTTCTGGCAGCGTCTGGGCGAACACCTGGATACGCGCTTGGATCCGCGGAGCATCGCTTCAAGGAGGTGCCGAGGGACGAATCTTTGCGCCGGGAAGCAGCAGCCGAACGGCTGAGGGCGTGTGGATTTGGAGCGGGGACTTTGGTCCTTTCCCTTTTCAATTGGATCTTGGCAGTCCCCCCTCCCCGCTTCCCCAGGAACAAAAAGGGAGCTTGTGAAGACAAAAGAAATGAAGGAGAGGCAAGCAGCTACTCTCCTAATCTTGTCTGTGTTGGAACTGGGGGGGATCCGCTTTCGCTTGCGGTTCCAAGGATGTCGGTTGAAGGAAAAGCTGCCTTTTCCCGGCTGTTAGGGGTATCCCAGGGGTGACAGGGAATCCCTGCGTTCCATTTGAACGGGAATGGGCAAAGTATTGTTGTCATCGGATGGCTTTGATTTGAAGGTAGCCAGCCCATTTTCATCATCCTAAGGTTTAAATGGAGGGGACAGCGCTGGTGTCCCTCCTTTGCAAGGGTTTGAATGGAGGTCAAAATCCCCCTTTGCACATGGTTTGAAGGATTTCATTGGAGGAAAGCCCCTTCTTTTCTGCTCTCCTAGGGGATGAACTTGAAGGGGAGAAGCCATTTCTTTGCCCTTGTTGAAGCGAGGTGAGCGCCGCCCGCGGCGTCAGTTTCGGGGTTGAGTTGCGGGAAGCCGCAGCTCTGGCGGCGTTTGCAGGGCTGCAGTCGGGCTGTGCCGCTGCATTTGAGGGCGCTTCTTGTGGCCGCGGCCCGGGCCGGAGCGTTGCCGCTCGGGAGCGCTGCCGGCCCGGGCCGGGCGGGTGCCGAGGCGCACGGGGAATTTGGCGCGGCAGCGGCGGAGCCGCTTTGCCGGTGCGAGCCGCCGTGCGGAGCCGAGGGCAGCTGGCGCCGGGCCGGCCAAGGGCGGCAGAGGCGGCGCGGGCGCTGCTGCGCCGGCCCGGCCGGTGCCGGCCGCTCTGTCCGCTCCGGGCGCGGGGCTCGGGCGCCGCCGGGGCCCCCCGGGCAGGGGGAGCGGGCGGGGGCGGGGGGGTCTCCGGGGCGGCGCCGCCCCTGCGCGCCGGAGCAGCCGCCGGAGGAGTCGCTTTGCCGCCGGGAGCCGCGCTCCGTCCGGGGCCGGCAGCGCGGGGTTGGGCTGCCGCAAGTTCTTGGGTGTCGCGGTTCGGAGGTGGCTTTGTAGGGATCGATCGCACGGGTTTGTTCTGGTCGCAGTGGGTGTGCGCTAAGGGCTATGGCGTTCTTCCTGACCGGTACGGTTCTCGGTTCGGGTGGTGACGATCAAGGTTTGGTTTGAATCGAGTTCTGTAGTCGGATATTTTTTTTTGCCGGGCTATTCTGCTTTTAAAGGCGTGCAATGGTTTCTACGGGTCGTTGCGTGAAGCAGCGGCTCGGATTTTAACTCTGTCGCCGTGGCTTTTATTAGCGTGGGCGTGTAGCGTTTGTTTCGGTGGGTTCGAGGTGGCGTCGTGTCGCTAATAGCAGCGGGGTTTTTAAAATCTCTCTAATTGCGTTTGTGTTTCTCGTCTTCCAGGGCTTTTATTTCTTTGCTTGATTGTAGTGTACGTTTTATTGTGACGGATCCTTTGGGAGATCTTGTCAATGGTTACGTTTCTCTTTCGGCTTTGTGTTTATTTCTGGGTGGTATTTTTATTTTGATCGAATGAGGCTCTATGCGTTTATTCCTCAGTTGGGAATATTTTTTTTGAGGTAAATTAAAGTTGCTTTGGTTTGGGGGACTTTTGTTTTACAAATGTATTTTCTTTTGGTTTTTTTTTTCTTTTTTTCTTTTTTTTCTTTTCGTTTCTTGTTGTCCTTTGACGTATTTGGTGGTTATTGATCAGTTTTATTTTTGGGAACGTGGGTATTTATATGGTGGGTCTTTTTAGGTAGGGTTTTTTTGGGGTTTTTTTTTGGGTAGTTATTTTCTTATTTTTTAGTGGTTGAGATTTTTTGGTTTTTTTCTATTTCGTTCATTAGTTCGCTTTCTAAAGTTCTTTTGACAGAGTATTGCTTATTCTTTGAGTTAGCGTAGATGTAGAACTTCGGTTAGTTTTTAAAATAACGTTCAGGGTCAGTGGCACTGATTGGAGTTGAGCGAGTTGGTTTGGGTTTTTTTAGAGGTTTTTGTGATTTGCTGCGTGTGTTTCTCCAGGGTTTTCTTTTCGTTTGGTTCCATTTTTCTGATGTGATGAGAACTGTTAGTGAAAAGAGTGTTGTGTGTTTTTTTCGCTGGCAGTTGTTTGGCTGGTGGAGGTATCTTGATGGTTTTGGAAGACATTGGTGGGAATTCGATGCTGTTTGTTTTGTCATTGCATTTAGGAATTGGATTTTAAATGTAAAATTCTAAGGATAGCTATCTTTAAACAAAACGAGTAGATGTGTAGAAATGGGAATAAACTTTTTTTTTGATCTATTCGATCTCTATTTAAAATTTAACAGGTAACTTAAGTCATGATCTATTCCAATAAGATATTGTATTTTTCAAAGATCATTGCGTATGTTGATAGATATATCAATAGAGATGCTAAATATAAACACAGCTCAAAGGAAATTTTAAATCTAGAAATGTGTTGCGAATCTATGCAGATATATATATATATCAAATTACTAAAGGGTTGTAAATGTAAAGTGACATAAATCCATACAACACGTAATACAAGCGATACCGTATATATCTTATGATGGTATATTATAGGAAACAGCTATAAATCTAGTACATCGCTATGATATAATATGTAAAACATTATAGATATGGTAACTGTAAATACAACAACATTATTAAAAGTAGTTTAAAAGAAAGGATGGTTTTGTTTTTTACTTGGCAAAAGCAGGGGTTTTATTATAAAAACTACAAATACAAATGATAGAAAGGTAGAAATCTACTTGTAAAAAGATCTCATGAATACATCAAGATGGATATAAAAATTGAAAATATTAGAAAAAAGAAGTTGTAGCAGTAGATTTGGTACATGATAAAAATAATGATTTATCTATATGATGTGAATAATAGATATGTGCTATGTAATGATGAATGGAATGCAACAGTATAAACGGTGACTATAAAAGTGAATATAATTATGCAAGCTCTAAATATAAAACTATTTCAATAGAGTTGAAAAGAAGGGTTTTTTGGTATTTGTTTGGTTAGAGATGGGATTTTTTTTGGAAGAATAAAAGTATGATAGAAATCTAAATGGAAGTCTAGACATATACAATCAATATATAATGACATTGCTACAACCACAAAGTATGAATAAATACAGATAATAGGAATAGGCATAATAGATGGTATAAACGACGTAACACATCACTGTCCGGTCTAAATATGGGTGTGAATAGAACTAGAAAAACTAGAACTATCAAATTTATTTCAAGAAGGCATGAAAGAAAGGGGGCTTATTTGGTTCTTGTTTGGTAAGAGGCAGGTTTTTGGCATTTATTTTTCGAGGAGTTTTTGGGGGGGATGGCCCCTGTTCTTTTTTGCCGCCTTGGCCGCCCGCAGGCGCAAGGCGCGCGGCGCCCCCGGCTGGGGTGGGCGGCAGTGCTGCCGCCTTGTGGGCAGAGCGCGGTACTGCAGCCCGGCGCCGCCGCCAGGCAGCCCTCTTGAGCGTGGCGCGTGGCGGAGTTTGTTTGACCTTCTGAAAATGGCGGCGAAAAGGGCGGGAAAGCGGAGGACCCCGGTGTGTCTATGCGGACTGCCTGCACGGAACACCGACGCCGGCGCAGCCCCGGCGGGATTTTTGTGGCGTTTTAGGTGTACCCGACACGGGCTGTGGGGTCAGCGGCGCCGCGGGCGGGCGTATTTTGGCGTGTTTCTGACCGGCATGTGAGTAACCGCCTCTCTCGGCCGAGGGGTCCTCTCTCGGCCGCCATGTTGGGAGTGGCGCGTCACCACTGTCGCGGGAGTTTGTTTGACCTTCTGAAAATGGCGGCGAAAAGGGCGGGAAAGAGGAGGACCCCGGTGTGTCTATGCGGACTGCCTGCACGGAACACCGACGCCGGCGCGGCCCCGGCGGGATTTTCTCTTGCGTTTCAGGTGTGCCCGACACGGGCTGTGTGGTCAGAGGCGCCGCGGGCGGGCGTATTTTGGCGTGTTTCTGACCGGCATGTGAGTAACCGCCTCTCTCGCCCGAGGGGGGTCCTCTCTTGGCTGCCATGTTGGGAGTGGCGCGTCACCACTGTCGCGGGAGTTTGTTTGACCTTCTGAAAATGGCGGCGAAAAGGGCGGGAAAGCGGAGGACCCCGGTGTGTCTATGCGGACTGCCTGCACGGAACACCGACGCCGGCGCAGCCCCGGCGGGATTTTTGTGGCGTTTTAGGTGTACCCGACACGGGCTGTGGGGTCAGCGGCGCCGCGGGCGGGCGTATTTTGGCGTGTTTCTGACCGGCATGTGAGTAACCGCCTCTCTCGCCCGAGGGGTCCTCTCTCGGCCGCCATGTTGGGAGTGGCGCGTCACCACTGTCGCGGGAGTTTGTTTGACCTTCTGAAAATGGCGGCGAAAAGGGCGGGAAAGAGGAGGACCCCGGTGTGTCTATGCGGACTGCCTGCACGGAACACCGACGCCGGCGCGGCCCCGGCGGGATTTTCTCTTGCGTTTCAGGTGTGCCCGACACGGGCTGTGTGGTCAGAGGCGCCGCGGGCGGGCGTATTTTGGCGTGTTTCTGACCGGCATGTGAGTAACCGCCTCTCTCGCCCGAGGGGGGGTCCTCTCTTGGCTGCCATGTTGGGAGTGGCGCGTCACCACTGTCGCGGGAGTTTGTTTGACCTTCTGAAAATGGCGGCGAAAAGGGCGGGAAAGCGGAGGACCCCGGTGTGTCTATGCGGACTGCCTGCACGGAACACCGACGCCGGCGCAGCCCCGGCGGGATTTTTGTGGCGTTTTAGGTGTGCCCGACACGGGCTGTGTGGTCAGCGGCGCCGCGGGCGGGCGTATTTTGGCGTGTTTCTGACCGGCATGTGAGTAACCGCCTCTCTCGCCCGAGGGGGGGGGGGGGGGGTCCTCTCTTGGCCGCCATGTTGGGAGTGGCGCGTCACCACTGTCGCGGGAGTTTGTTTGACCTTCTGAAAATGGCGGCCAAAAGGGCGGGGATATCGCGGACCCGGGAGTCTGCCGCCCTGTGGCCAGAGCCCGGTACTGCAGCCCCCCGAGCCAGCGCCCTGCCCCTCGCCGCTGGCTGCCGGGGGCGGGGCAAGGGCGCGGCTGCCGAGCGAGGCAAGGGCGAGGGGCGGGAGCGAGGGGCGGGGCGGGAGCGAGGGGCGGGCGGGGCGGGAGCGAGGGGCGGGCGGGGCGGGCTCGGTAAATGGCCGGGAGGGGTGAAAGACGTTCAGGAGTGCAAAAGGGACACGATGGCTGAGAAGAATGGCCGGGGGGGGGGGCGCGGCCCGGCGGGGCCGCTTTCGGCGGGCGGCGGAGGCGCGGTCGCAGCGCTCCGCGGGCCGGGGGCAGCGAGCGGGGGCGGGCGAACGCTGTCGGAACGGGAACGGGGCTGCACCCCCCCGGAGCCCGCGCACGCGCCTCTCGCGCGGCGGAAGCGACGGCGGGCCGGAAAATCCCGGCGGGGCGGCGGCGCTGCCCGCCCTTTCTGCCGCCAGCTTTGCAAGGTAAGACCGCCCGCCCCGTCCCGCCCCGCCCCGTCCCGCCGCCCTCCGGTGTCTGTAAACAGACGGACTCCCTCTGGCTTCCCACTTCTCCGTGCTGGAGAGTGGGAGAAAGGTCCGTGCTGCTTGCCGTGTCCTCGGTGGGCAGAGAGCTCTGACCTTGCCTTGCATGGGCTGCTGAGGATTGGATCCTTGGGGATGTGCTTTGATGCATTTAGTGACCTTTACAGATTTCTTTCCCCGCTTTTTTCAGTTCCCAGAATCATGGAAGAATTCAGGTTGCAAGGGGCTCTAAAGATCACCTCATTCCAAGGCTGCTGCCGCCGTGGGCAGGGACGTGCTTCCATCGAGCAGCTTGCTCAGAGCCTCATCGCAGAGCACCGACGGGCCTTGAACACTTGCAGCGATGGGGCAGCCCCAGGACCTCTGAGCAACCTGTGCCCTGTGCCAGCCGGGTGCCAGAGGAGGAAGGAAGCCCTTCCCACCTGGAGCAGAGGCTGCGTAGCCTTGTGTCACCGAGCGTGTGAGACAGAAAGGCCCTTCCTTTCTGGAGGGGTAACAACACTCAAAGCTCTTTCTCGGGACAAGCCGAGCAATGGAAGGCCAAAGTAGCCTTCAGTTCTTCCAGCAGCTTTGGGAACAACTTGAAGGAGGAGCAGAGCTGGCCTGGTGCCTGCCATGGCTGTCTGTCTTCTTGGCTGAGGCTTTATAAATGAGGCGCTTTTCTGTAGTTCCTTTTCAGGCATGACGTGCAAGTTGCCCCTAGAAGTCCAAAGGCAGCTGTTTTCTTAGCAGAAGGAAGTCAGGAGGAGGCAAAGCCAGCAGCTAAGTCTGGATAAAAAACTTGGCTAACCTCTTTTCCCCCCCTCCTCCAAACAGGCAATTGTGAAGCACTCAGCAGAGATCTGCCCAGGAAGAAAAGCAGAGCCAATCTCTGAGAAGAAGGGACGTGCGAGCTCTGGCGAGGACGGCTGCTCCCCCTGGCCTTGGTGTGGGACCTCCTGAGCTGCCATTCCTGTGGTGGGAGTGTTCCTCCTCTCCTCCGGCCAAGCCAGAGACCGCCTAGGGAAGGAGCAGGTAAGGTTGAAGTACCGAGGTCTCCCAGGTAAGAAGTGACACGGCCAAAGGAAATGGCCTCAACTTGCAGCAGGGAAGGCTTAGATTGGATTGGAGGGAAAATTTCTTCACTGAAAGGGTGCTCAGGCATAGGAGCCCAGGGAAGTCCCCATGCCTGGAGACATGTCAAGGATGTCAAGATGTGGTGTTTAGGGACCTGATTTGGGGGGGCAGCAGCTGGGCTCGATGTCCTTAGAAGGCTTTTCCAACCGCAAGGATCCTACGGATCCTATGGTTCTGGAAAGCCTTGACCCCTCTGGCTCTAGCACAGCACCTGGATGCTGACAAAATGAGGCTGGTCCTAGAGCCTGGAGGTCCCTGTGCCACAGGGAGAGGACAAGCCGGTGTCACCTGCAGGGAGGGTCTCGTCCCCAGAGAGCCGTCAGTGACTCCGTCCCTGCCCGGGGCTCTGGGTGCGCCCTCGGGGGGCGGGGGACGACACCTGCCCTCGGGTGTCCCTCTGGGCACCTGGGAAGGGAACCAGGTCCATCCGTGCGGCAGCTCCAGGGCTTGCAGGCTTTGGGGCTTTGCAGCTGTGTGCCTTGTCACAAGGTGGCAGGGACGTGACACTGCCTGGCAACGCTGCTGGCCTCGGATCCTTGCTGCTCTCATCCTTATCCCATATGGATTTAGCAGCAATCTTCTGTCTTTGCTTTCAAACTGTCCTTGGGAGAGTTCCAAGAGAGGGTCATTAGTTATTTCAAAGCCTACATCTTTTACCTCTTGGCACTGAAGAGAAAAGACACAAACCTGCTTTGCATCCTTCTGCCTGGAAGTCATTGTGACACACAGGGAAGGGAGGAAGGGGCTGGCCGGGGTCAGCCTCTGCTGAGCCTCAGCTCTGGCTGCTCCTGCTCACAGGGTAAAGCCAAAAGCTGTCGTGATCAAAAACGCAGGCCGCCCTTCTGACCTGAGTCACAGGGGCCGTTTCTTCTGAATGAATCAAGGTGGGAAATCATTCTTGGAGCTTCAGAAGAAAAAAAACCCCAGAACCGTAGGTACGTTTGTAAGAGTGGGTATGTACGTACATTTCCTTCGATGAAGAAGAAAATCTTAGAAATATCATGTCACGTCTGGCTTCCTAGAGAAGATCCTGACCTCTGGGCTTCTGAAAGCAAATGGCTGTGCATTTATAGGAGCGTTTCCCTTCTTTTTATGTGCCTCCCCCAGTCATCTTCTACCCTTGCCCACGGCAAGGAGAGCGCGGTGATTTGGCTGCTCCGCTCTGCCGAGGTTGTTGCAGGCTGTGTAGCAGGGAGTGAGGCCTTTTGTGGCTGCTCATCAGACATTTTCCTACAGCCTTCTCCCTGCAATGGTAAAATGAGACTTGTGTTAGCGAGCAGTCAAGTAGAGCAGGTAACATTAGAAAAGAATTGTTTCTGAGCTGCTGTTCACTAGCACGTGTTTCCCCTTTCCGGCAGAGCGCGCATCATTGCGGGCTTGGGATCGATTGAAATGCGCTAAGGAAACCAGCTCTGGGGAGGGAGGGAGGGAAATGCTCTCTTAACATGTGCCAATTCTTCTGTCAAACTCATCAGGGCAGGACAGCGTTCAGACTGAAAGTGTAAGAAGATGTGGAGGGAGACAGAGAATCTGACAGGAGCACCGGACTCACAAGTGCACGAATTTTGCTTTTGGCTTGGATTCAAACGCAGAAGTTGTAAGGAATTTGGGAAGGAGAAGGGACATTTCAGAAGGAGAAGAAGAAAAAGAAGTTGTTGTTGTTGTTACAGCCCTGGCAAAATCTTTGGTTCTAGCTAATAAAGGAAGCTAGTTGAAATAAAAAAAAAAGAAAAAAAAGTGGTTTTTTTTTTTCCTTCGCTGTTGTATTCGTTGGTGGTTCGTTATATGGTGTGTTGTTTTATTTCTTGGTCTTATTACCTCTGTGTAAATAGTTTTTTTGAGTGAAGCTAACTTTCTGGACGGGTTGGTTTGTATTTGAGGTAGGATAAATTTCAAGAGGTTTCTTTCCTAGACTTCTGACAGGTATTCCTGGGATTTTGGTTTTGTTTACTGTGTGTATCAACAGAGAGATTTGGTAGGGCCAGCTGGGCTGCTGGAGTTTTGGGTGTTAATTTATGAGATGGCTTTTGTTCAATGCAGTTTTGAATTGTTGAAAGGGTTTTTAATGTAGTGGTTTTAAGGCGGTCTTTAAGAATTGTTTGTATCGTTTCACGTTGTTTGTAGTCGGTGTACGATCAGGGATATGGTGGAACTTCTTGAACGTTCTGGTTTTAGCGTTCCTAAGTTCCGATTTCTTTCTGCTTTGCTGTTTTGTTTCTGGTTTTCTTTTGGGGGACAGGGGCGTTTGTAGACGGTGGGTTTCTAGAGGCAATGTGTCTTTCAATTTGGGTAGTGATATTTCTTAGTATTTTAATAGTTTCGATTTTTTTTATTTTCATGCTTTTAATGAGTTGTTTTAAAATTTGGAAGATAACCTTTCTAGATGATTGGTTATTATTTGTGAGTTAGCCTCAAGGTAGAGCTTTGGGGGCTTTTTTTAGTAATGTTTAGGGTCAGTTGTAGGGTTTTGAGTTTAGTGAGTTGGTTGGATTTAATTTTTCACGGGTGTTTGTTTTGACTAGCAGTTCTGTCATTTTCCATGTGTATCTGAGTTTTTTGGGGTTTTGAGCCATTGGTTGAGGAGGAAGTTTATGATGAGAATGTACGGAGCTTTTGGGCTAGTTATAGTGGGATTTCAAATGTCTTGACAGTTCGGTTGATTTGAGTTTTTCTTAGGGTTAAATGTTGTGGGGTCTTTGTTCTGTTAGTCCTAGAAATAGGTTTGGTTTGGATACGCTGCGATGGGATGAGCGTGGGCTGCGTACCGGTGCTGCCGAAGGCGCGGTATTTGTGTGGTTCTGATGCGTTGGGTTAATGAATTGATACGGTCTAATATATAGATTAATTAAAGTAGAAATAAATATCAATATAAAAACAAATATAAAATGATAGTGGTAAACATAAATATAGAAAACAAATAGATAAACACATAAAACTATACTATATAGTATATTATTGTAACAGATGCTAATCTATAGAAACGATAGTCTATTATATATGTATACAAAGATATATAAAGATCGGTTGTAAATATAAAAATATTTAGATAGAGTTAAAAGGAATTGGGGATTTTTTGGGATTTTTTTTATTAGGTTATAGGCTGGGGTTTTTTTTCTAGATAGAAATAATATAAAAATAAAAATCCAGATCTCCAAATATATAACGCGTATACCGATCTCTCTAAATATTGAATATAAAGAAATAGAAGTAAAAGAATATCTAGGATATAAAAATACTATATATCTATTATTCTATTAAAAGGTATTCTCTCTAGTATGTATAATACCTACAAATGTAATAAATAAAAATTATAAAAGTAAATGTGAAGAGAATGATGAAAAATGAGATGATTTTTAGAGTTTTAAATATGGTTTAGATAAAGGGGTGTCTTTGGTTTTTGTTTGGTTAGAGGCAGGGGTTTTATTTGAAAGAATAGAAGTATTATAGAAATGTGAATCTTAAGATAGAAATCTATCATAAGTCTAGAAAGAGAAATGACGAAACTATGGATAGAAATTGAAATCTAAATCTATGTCAGTAATATGAAGAGTTGTAGTATAGAATAGAAATGACCTTATGTGGCAATATAAATGAGAAATGGGAATAGAAATAGAAGAAGATGTAAATATAGTTGGAAAGAAAGGGAATTTTTTGGCTTTTGTTTGAGTAGAGGCAGGGGTTTTATTTGAAATAACACAAGTGTTCCAGAAGTGAAAATCTGAAGGCAGAAATAGATAATCAATGAATCAAAATACGTATAAAAATATAGAAATAAGTCCTCGGAATAGATGGAATATAGAATATCAATTGATTTATAAATTGACATTGATAAAGAGAAATGGATCAGTAAGCAATACACATTATAAATAGAAATGTGACTATCAATAGGAAAACCTAGGGGTAAAATCTATTCAAATATTGTCTAAAAGAAAGGGTTGGGGTTTTTTGGGCTCTTCTTGGGTTAGAGGCAGGGTTTTTATTTGAAATAATATGAACATAGATATTACTCTTACCTGTTTCTAAATATTGAGATAGATAATCAAGATATAAATATAAAACCTAAGGAAATAGAAATAATAGGAAGGGATGTAATATAGAATACAAATAAGAGTATACATTGATATACAGTTTAAATGTCAATGTGAACATGAACCTGAAAGATACAATTTTAAAAAAGATTGAAATAGAGTTGAAAAGAAAGGGGTTCTTTTTGGCTTGAATTTGGGTAGAGGCAGGGGTTTTATTTTAAATAATGGAAGAGTTACAGAAGTAAAAATCCTAACACAGAAATATAGATGAAATATAGAAAGATAGGAATAAAAAGATGTCAATAAATAGAAGAAATAGGAACAGATGTAAAATAGAATATAAACTTATAAAAAATCGGAAATTATAAATGTAAAAATAAACATTACACATCAATATACATTTGAAATATAAATGTGGATATAAAGATGAAAAAAAAAAATTTTTTTACAAATTTAAATGCAGTCGAAATTAAAGGGGGTTCTTTTTGGCTTTTATCCGGGTAGGGGCAGGGGAATTATTTTAAATAATGTAAACGTTACAGAAGCAAAAATCCTAACAAATATATACTTACTATGTAAAAATATGTATAAAAATAGAGAAATAAATTTAAGTACTAGGGAGAGATGTAATATAGAATAGAAATTTATTTATAAATAGAAATGTATAAATATACATCAATACGCATTATAAATAGAAAGGTGAATATTAATATGAAAAACTATTTTAAAAAATATTTACGTATTTTTTAAAAGAAATTGTTGGGTTTGGGTTTGGTTTGGTGTTTTTGGTTTTTTTTTTTTTTTATCCTATTAGGTTAGAGGCAGGAGGATTTTTTTCTTCTTCCTGGTTGTTTTGGGGCATTTATTTCAGAGCAGCTTCTGGGGGGGATCGCCCCTGTTCCTTTTTGCCGCCTTGGCCGCCCGCAGGCCCAAGGCGCGCGGCGCCCCCGGCTGGGGTGGGCGGCAGTGCTGCCGCCTTGTGGGCAGAGCGCGGTACTGCAGCCCGGCGCCGCCGCCAGGCAGCCCTCTTGGGCGTGGCGCGTGGCGGAGTTTGTTTGACCTTCTCAAAAGGGCGGAAGAACGGAGGGCCCCCGGCGGTGTGTCTATCCGGAATGCCTGCACGGAACACCGATGCCGGCGCGGCCCCGACGAGCTTTTCTGTGGCGTTTCAATTGCGATGATGGCATTCCGATTCGCCTGCAGGGTTCGGCGTCGCGGGAAATCGTTTCTAGGGCTCGAGGTGGGTGTCGGCATTTTGATCAGGCAGCTGGCAAAACGGCTACGCCTTGGGGTCTTTCCAAGGGGCGCTGGGGGCGGGGCCGGGGCGGGGCGCCGTGTCGACGAGGTGACGTCATTCGGCGGCACTCTGCCTGCAGTTCGCCCATGCAGACGGCAGGGGGCGCTGTGCCGGCAGTGCGCCCATGCAGGCGGCAAAGGGCGCTGTGCCTGCAGTGCGCCCATGAAGACGGCAGGGGGCGCTGTATAAATAGAGTATTAAGTATAAACTATCTAGAAGAAGAAATAAAAGCTCGATGTCACCTGCAGCTGTAGAAAATTTCAGGCTCCCATGGAGGAAATAGTTTTCCTAAAATCATTACCGTTTTGGGGTTTTTTGCACTCCCCGGTAGCCTGAACGTTTCTACTGCTGCTTTTTTATCCTAAAGCCAGAATGGAAATCCCAGATTAGAAATACAGGGAAAGAAAGAGAGAAAGAAAGAAAGAGAGAGAGAGAAAGAGAGAAAGAGAGAAAGAAAGAAGGAAAGAAAGAAGGAAAGAAAGAGACAGAGAGAAAGAAAGAAAGAGAGAGAGAGAAAGAAAGAGAGAGAGAGAGACAGAAAGCGAGACAGAGAGAAAGAAAGAAAGAGAGAGAGAAAGAAAGAAAGAGAGACAGAGAGAGACAGAGAGAAAGAAAGAGAGAGACAGAGAGAAAGAAAGAAAGAAAGAGAGACAGAGAGAGAGAGAGACAGAAAGAGAGAGAGAAAGAGAGAAAGAAAGAAAGAGAGACAGAGAGAGAGAGACAGAGAGACAGTGAGAACGAAAGAAAGAGAAAGAGAGAAAGAGAGAAAGAAAGAGAGACAGAGAGAGAGAGACAGAAAGAGAGACAGTGAGAACGAAAGAGAGAGAGAGAAAGAGAGAAAGAAAGAGAGACAGAGAGAGAGAGACAGAAAGAGAGACAGTGAGAACGAAAGAGAGAGAGAGAAAGAGAGAAAGAAAGAAAGAGAGACAGAGAGAGAGAGACAGAAAGAGAGACAGTGAGAACGAAAGAGAGAGAGAGAAAGAGAGAAAGAAAGAGAGACAGAGAGAGAGAGACAGAAAGAGAGACAGTGAGAACGAAAGAGAGAGAGAGAAAGAGAGAAAGAAAGAAAGAGACACAGAGAGAGAGAGACAGAAAGAGAGACAGTGAGAACGAAAGAGAGAGAGAGAAAGAGAGAAGGAAAGAAAGAGACACAGAGAGAGAGACAGAAAGAGAGACAGTGAGAACGAAAGAGAGAGAGAGAAAGAGAGAAGGAAAGAAAGAGACACAGAGAGAGAGAGACAGAAAGAGAGACAGTGAGAACGAAAGAGAGAGAGAGAAAGAGAGAAGGAAAGAAAGAGACACAGAGAGAGAGAGACAGAAAGAGAGACAGTGAGAACGAAAGAGAGAGAGAGAAAGAGAGAAGGAAAGAAAGAGACACAGAGAGAGAGAGACAGAAAGAGAGACAGTGAGAACGAAAGAGAGAGAGAGAAAGAGAGAAGGAAAGAAAGAGACACAGAGAGAGAGAGACAGAAAGAGAGACAGTGAGAACGAAAGAGAGAGAGAGAAAGAGAGAAAGAAAGAAAGAGACACAGAGAGAGAGAGACAGAAAGAGAGACAGTGAGAACGAAAGAGAGAGAGAGAAAGAGAGAAAGAAAGAGACACAGAGAGAGAGAGACAGAAAGAGAGACAGTGAGAACGAAAGAGAGAGAGAGAAAGAGAGAAAGAAAGAGACACAGAGAGAGAGAGACAGAAAGAGAGACAGTGAGAACGAAAGAGAGAGAGAGAAAGAGAGAAGGAAAGAAAGAGACACAGAGAGAGAGAGACAGAAAGAGAGACAGTGAGAACGAAAGAGAGAGAGAGAAAGAGAGAAGGAAAGAAAGAGAGACAGAGAGAGAGAGACAGAAAGAGAGACAGTGAGAACGAAAGAGAGAGAGAGAAAGAGAGAAGGAAAGAAAGAGACACAGAGAGAGAGAGACAGAAAGAGAGACAGTGAGAACGAAAGAGAGAGAGAGAAAGAGAGAAGGAAAGAAAGAGACACAGAGAGAGAGAGACAGAAAGAGAGACAGTGAGAACGAAAGAGAGAGAGAGAAAGAGAGAAGGAAAGAAAGAGACACAGAGAGAGAGAGACAGAAAGAGAGACAGTGAGAACGAAAGAGAGAGAGAGAAAGAGAGAAGGAAAGAAAGAGACACAGAGAGAGAGAGACAGAAAGAGAGACAGTGAGAACGAAAGAGAGAGAGAGAAAGAGAGAAGGAAAGAAAGAGACACAGAGAGAGAGAGACAGAAAGAGAGACAGTGAGAACGAAAGAGAGAGAGAGAAAGAGAGGAAGAAAGAGAGACAGAGAGAGAGACAGAAAGAGAGACAGTGAGAACGAAAGAGAGAGAGAGAAAGAGAGAAAGAAAGAAAGAGAGACAGAGAGAGAGAGAGACAGAAAGAGAGACAGTGAGAACGAAAGAGAGAGAGAGAAAGAGAGAAAGAAAGAAAGAGAGACAGAGAGAGAGAGAGACAGAAAGAGAGACAGTGAGAACGAAAGAAAGAGAGAGAAAGAAAGAGAGACAGAGAGAGAGAGACAGAAAGAGAGACAGTGAGAACGAAAGAAAGACAGAGAGAGAAAGAGAGGAAGAAAGAGAGACAGAGAGAGAGAGAGACAGAAAGAGAGACAGTGAGAACGAAAGAAAGAGAGAGAGAGAAAGAGAGAAAGAAAGAAAGAGAGACAGAGAGAGAGAGAGACAGAAAGAGAGACTGAGAACGAAAGAAAGAGAGACAGAGAGAGAGAGAGACAGAAAGAGAGACTGAGAACGAAAGAAAGAGAGAGAAAGAAAGAGAGACAGAGAGAGAGAGACAGAAAGAGAGACTGAGAACGAAAGAAAGAGAGAGAAAGAAAGAGAGACAGAGAGAGAGAGACAGAAAGAGAGACAGTGAGAACGAAAGAAAGAGATAAAGAAAGAGAGACAGAGAGAGAGAGAAAGGGAGAGAGACAGAGAGACAGAGAGAAAGAAAGAAAGAGAGACAGAAAGAGAGACAGAAAGAAAGAAATAGAGAGAAAGGAAGAGAGCGAGAGAAAGAAAGAAAGAGAGAGAGAAAGAAATAGAGAAAGACAGACAGAAAGAAAGAAAGAGAGAGACAGGAAGAGAGCGAGAGAAAGAAAGAAATAGAGAAAGACAGACAGAAAGAAAGAAAGAGCGAAAGAAAGAAAAGGAAAAAGGAAAGGAAGAAAAAAAAAAGGAGGAAGAGAAAGGAAGAAAAAAAATGAAAAAGGAAAAGGGTGAGAGTGAAAAAGAAAGCGCGAAAGTGGAAAAGGGGGTGAAAAACAGAGTGAAAAAAAGAAAAAAGATTAGGAGTGGAAAAGAAAGGACATTCGGGAGGGGCGGTGCTGCCTAAGGTGCTTCCGCGCCCAGGAGCGAAGGAGCCGTTTGATCCCCTGGCGGGAGCGCCGCTCCCGGTGGCGGAGAACGGAGCGGTGGCTGTCAGTCCGAGACTCCAACTCCCGGCAGGCCCTGCGGCCGTAAAGCGCGGCGTCTGACGCAACGGCCGACGCGCCATATGAATGGCTGGCGGGCCGAGGCGGCCGCGTGCCGGGGGAGCGGGCTGGGCGCGGGGAGCTCCCGGCGCCTGTCCCACGCGGGACGGAGCCGCGGCAGCGACGCCGGAGGGGCGAAGCCTCCGTCCGGCCGCCCGCACGGAGCCGAGCGGCGCGGAAGGGGCGTCCGCCCGGTGCCTCGGCCTCGCTCAGCGGTCCCGGTGGCGGGGGCTGAGCTCGGGCGGGGCGCGCTGCCGCCCGCCGATGGCGGAGCGCCAGGCGGTGCTTTGCTGCCGCGGGCCGGGAGCTGCAGGAGCCGCCCCGGGCGAGCGGCGCCGGGCGCTGCCGCGGTCACTGTGCGGCGGCTGCCCTCGGGCTGGCGGAGGCGCGGGAGCCGCCGAGCTGCAGCCGTCTCCCTCGGGCCGCTGCCGCTGCTGCGGGCGGGGGCGGACGAGCGGCTGCGGAGGCGGCTCCGCGGCGTGCTCAGCCTTGCGAGCAGAGAGCGCTCGACATCGCTGGCATGACACGGCTGCTGAGTGCCTCAGTGCTCGTGGCTCTTCCTTCCACGCAAACAGATGGAGCGGCATCGCTGAGCAGTAAAACACAGCGATGGCCCGGAGAATGGCGAGCGCAAGGAGCGCCGGGCAGGATCCTTCTGATGGCACAGGTGCGATCGGCAAACTCAGCCCCTTGTGCCCCTGCCCTCCCGACCCCCAGGGGAAATGCTCTCCAGCCTCGAGCTGCTGAGAGACAAAACGTGTGATTTGACACTAGGGTCCGGAAAAGGTTTCCGTTTAGATTAGCAAATGCCTCCATTGTTCTCGGTTACATCCTAGGATCGGTTTTAGGCAGTGACTTTCTACCGCTTGTCGGATTTTCTTGTGCAATGGTAAGAAAATAGGCAGGTCTGATACTGGTTTCGCTTTTTTTCTACTTCATGTTCCATGAGCTGCTTTTATCCAAGCAATTGTTTTAAAGTTCTACTGTAGGCGTTTCTGGTTCACTTTTTTTTTTTTGTTTTTTTTCCTCTAAATCGGCAGTAAATATAGCTGAGTAAAATTACCTTGGTTTTCTTCCTTCTTAAATGTTTTTATTGATAATCCTATTTGAATATGCAGAACACGTGGGTATGTCCTGTAATATATCCTAGCTTTTCTTGTTTACAGGGTACTCAGAAAATATTTTTCCCTTCGAGTCCCACTGAAACATTCTCCGTGCAATCTCCGTTAAGGTCTGTGTTTACAAATAAGCCACCATCAGCTGAGATATTTGCCTGTGTACCTTTTCCTGTCATTCAGAGCTTGCGTTCTGTGGTTTTTATGATAAACCTATCAAACTTGCGAAACCGTTTTGCAAGTCTTGACCGTTGAAGGCAGCAAGAAGTGGTTTTAAAGCCTGTTCTTGAGCAGACGAAGGGAAAAAGTGTGAATTTGCTGCTGAACTTGTCCTTTTTCATTTGACTTGCCTTGAATTATTTAGGAAGAGAGAGCACTAGAAAAAAGAGAGAAATAGAATTGGTTCTTGAGCCCTCCTAAAATGCTCCCTGTGATTCCGTGTGGAGCCAAAGTGAAGGGTGATGGAACAGAGCCCCTGTGCTTTAGAAGGAAATCAATTTCAACCTGATCTCCACCCTGAGTCTCCCTAATTTCTGTTTCTAAAATGCAAACTCAGTTTAGGAAGTGTTGGGAGTTAGTATTTTGGGGAAGAAATGGCAGTTGCACAAACCGTTCCATTTCCCAGAGGCTCTGGGAAGGATTCATTTTGTAAGCGCTGTAACTGCCATCGGTTGGGGGTTCGGGGTTGGAATGTGCACTTGCCCTCCTATAAAGCACTCGTTCATTTGCATTTCAGTGCCAGGAGTCTGGAGAAACTGGAGAAGAGCCCAAGAGACATTTTTCATCCTGAGATACAAAAGGTAGGAAGTGACTTTTTTTGGTTTGGTTCTTTTTCTTTATGATTTCCTGGAAATAGAAGTAATTAAGTATAGATCCTACTGGTTTGTTTCTTCCAGTAGCTAATAAGAATAATAATAATAATCTAATACTACTTAAACTGTCTCTTTATCCATTGAACTGGCCATTTCAAATCCAAACTTCTAAACACCAATAAAACCATCATCCTTGTAGAATCTTTAATAGGAGGGGGCTAAAGATGCTGTTTTTGTTGACAGGATTTATTGGTTCTTGAAGGGCAAGAGGTGAGTACAAGCCTAACTACTTCTTGCTCACAGACCCGTCCGGTGAATGCGGCTTTGTATTTGGATGGGCTTTTGATGACTTCTAAATCAATTGCTCGTTACAGTAAAAAGAAGTCATGTTTTTTTGAACCTGACAGCAAAAATAACTTGAAGCACCAATTTAATAATAATTGATCACCCGTCTAAGTTAATGATTTTATGCTATACTATCAAAGTTTAAAGGTAAATTATTGTGTAGTAGGAGATGGTATAAAATGTATGTTCTAACGTGTAGGATGTATGCAAAGATTAGAGGAAACAAATTTTTATGTCTTCTGTTTGACTGTTTACCAAATAATATTTGGTTTTATTTTCCTGGGATCGGTGAATTTTAAATTTGGAGTCCTCTATGCTAAGGATGGTCAGCTTACAGGTGATGAAATGTTCAGTCATGGTGAGGTTTTCACCTTCTCCTTAATTGTTTTGCTCATCTGAAAAGAAAAAAAAAAAAAAAAAAAAAAAAGGTATGTTTATTATTTGTTACCCCGTTCTGTCCGTTTCCTCAGTATTTGCTGGAGCTCTGCTTACCCAAGCTTTGGGTAAAACAAGCTTTGGGTTCCTTCTGTCCCACTGGGTGTTGCCCAGTTTGGTTGCATCTGGTGAAATTCAGCCTGAGCCCTTACAGAACCAGCTCAAACCAGGTGAGAGCCATTCGCAGCTCTCTCAGGACACCCGGAGGAGGATGGGTGACGTTTCTGAGCATCTGGCAAGTGCACTTCTATCAAAACTCGGCCTGTGCAATTTCTGGGGAAAACCCTTCTGTATCCTGAAGGGTTCCTCAAAGTCTGTTGAGGATCCGGTTAGCAGTTGCTCACCTGGATGGTTCCAGCTCCTCAAGCTAACACTTGTACTCTTGCCCTGTAGTTTAGATCTATTGTAGTTTTGTTATTTTGCATGATTTTACGTCTTTGGACAGTAACGTGCATTTCACTCTTTGGAACCTCTCGGATCGTGCTTTGGTGCAGCACCACCTAATGGGACACTTGGCTGCTGTGCTGAAGGGCTTGGTTACTAGAATTGTAAATCCCGGAGAGTTTGTAAGTCTTCTGTCCCCAGGGAGGTGTCACGCTTTGTTCACCGTTGCTCTGTTTGTCGGGTGCTGCTTCTCGTCGGAGGTATTAACTTCAAACTGCCCTGTTCTTTTTTGAACTTTTTTTCCTGGTTCTCTCCGTAGGGCAGGGAAGGACTCTCGTATCCCGGTCGTCAGACTCAGCGCTGCCCGAGAAGATACAGAGACTGTAAAAATCATAAGAAGCAACTAGGACTGCAGAGGAAACAAACTGGAGAGAACAAAAGGTGATATTGTTCTCCTTAGCCTGGATTAGAAACATCCACTGCGCTTTGATGCCGGTGGCTGCCAGGGGCTCGTTAGGTCTCTTGAGGCAGGTGTAGGTGTTCACTTGTAGGTTCTATTTTTTGGCAAAGGACCACGAGAGAAGTTTATTTATAGATCCAAATAAACATTCATCTTATCTGAACATAACCTGTCATCCCCTTGTCATCAAACCCTGACATTAAGGACTCCTGTATAAATACTTGGGGGGGTTTTCTTTGTCGTTTCTGAATGGTTCCATTTTGCCGGCTACTTGAACGAGTCTGAGGGGGTTTAATTGCATACTGCTTCCTTGAAATTCTGTTGGTCTCTGCTTGGAACCCTTCTTGTACTGCTTAATGAAAGACTTCGGATGGTGTTTTCTTGCCTGTTTGTGTTTAAGGTCGTGCTCTGATGCATTTACAGAAGCCATGGCAGGAGAGAGTCAGCTGCTGGAGAAGAGGAGACAGTATTATCCCTGTGCAGCACGGAACTGTGCTACTGCTGTGTCATCAGCTGTGTCTGCACTGAAAGTAGCCACCTTCACTTGTAGGTAGCTCCTTGGTGCTTTAGGACACGCTGAGGGATTTATTCCTTTTGGGATCCACGATGAGAATTCCCAAGAGAGGTAGTAGTAATAAGGTCTGAGATTGGAAAAAAGCCTGTGTCCTTGGAATGTTGTTGTTGTCGTCAAAAGTTAATTTTTCCTTCTTTCTTAGCCAGTAGTCAGCTTTTTGCTTTATTTTTTGTGGTATCAGTATTTGATTGTTTAAAAAATTGCTTCAAAAGAACTGCAGTGGCTGGCCACCAGGACCTTGTTCCGATTTGCCTATTTGCTTGTAGCTAAAACCTTTCCATATTGTTTATCATTCTATTGAAGAAACTGCTGCCCAGTCAACTAAGAACTGAACATCTGTCTGTCTAGGACATGGGGAGAGGATTTAGGTCATGTCTTTGTTTCCAGAAAAAAGTTCCAGTGTAGTTTCTAACTAGAGGAAAAGGGGGGGGGGGGGGGGGGGGGGGGGGGTGAAGGGGGGGTGAAGACGCGGGGCTCTGATGCCCCTGGGGGCACCCCGAGGTGCCCAGGAGAGGGAGCCCCACTGCGGTGCAGGAGCAGGTATGTTATCACGTACTAGAGAGCAAATTATAAATAGAAATATGAAAATTATAAATATAAAAATATTTTTTAGATCGTTAAAGAAAGCGGTTTTTTTAACTTGTCAATAGGCAGGGTTTTGATGATAAAAATGATAAATACAAAGAATATGAAGGTAGAAATCTAAGTCTAGAAAGATATCATAAATACATACAGATAAAGTTTAAAACTAGAAGAAAAAATCAGTTGCAGCAGTAGATACGATACATAATATAGATAATACTTTAAATACATGTCTAGAATTTTATAGATATTATAGATAATTATTAATAGATTGCATCAAAAGAAACGATAAATATAAATGTGAGTATAATTACACAAAGTATAAAAATATTTCGATACCGTTTAAAAGAAGGTGTTTTCGTGTATTTATTTGGTTAGAGATGGGGCTTTTGTTTGGATTAATAGACGTAGTCTAGAAATATAAATCTAACTGTAGAGAGATCCAATCGATAGAGGAGGCTATTTCTAAAAACACAACCGAACGCCGCCGCCTTCGGGGGAATCGCACGAGCTCGGCCGAAGCAAGGCGAGAGCGGCCGACCCTGAGGGCCTCGAGCGAACCGAGGCGAGGCTTCCGAGGCTGCCTGAAGCGAAGCGAGCCGAGCTCAGGCGAAGCGAGCCTGCTGCTCTCGTGCGCGCTGCTTAGCGCCAGTGCGCTCCCAGCCTAATGAGCTCCTGCCCGAGCCCGCGCTCCCGGTCGTGTCCGCGCCGTGGCCGGGCCACCCGCGGGACGCGGCAGCGGGAGAGCCCCGAGCCGGGCGAGCTGAACGGGAGGCGGCGGCGCTTGCCCGCCCGCCGTCGGGGAGCCGAGGCGAGGCGAGCGGAGCCGAAGAGGCGAATGCAGGCGCCAAGAGCCGAGTTGAGGCGCCAAGAGCCGACTCGAGCCGAGCGTCTCCGGAGCGAGCCGAGCTCCGCCGAGCGCCGCAGCATCCCGGGTAGGGCGAGGCGCCGGGCCGGGCTCGGGGTGCAGCCGGGGCTCTGGGAGGCTTCCCCGCCTGTCCCTCTCTCTAGCCCTCCTTCCTTCTCCCCGTCTTCGCCTTCTCTCGCTCCCTTTCCCCCATTCCCTCTCCCCCCGCAAAGCCGGCTCCTTCCTGTCCTGTCCCTAGCCCGCTACTCCCTTCTGTTCCCCCTGTCTCCTTCCTCTGCCCAGCCTCCGTGTACCCTCGTCCCGGGCTTTCCCTTCCCGTGCCGCTTTCCTGCACAGCCCGAGCTCCCTCGCCGCCCTTTGTCGTGCCCTGCTCTCGCTCCTCTCTTCCCGTGCCCCCTTTCCTTCTTTGCCCCGCAGCCGCGGGGCTCGGGCTGCCGGAGAATAAAGCCCCGAGGGCCGGAGCCCGGCGCCCCTGGGCCCTTGCGGGAGTCCCCGCGCGGGGCCGGAGGCTCTCGGCGGATCCCCCCGTGCCGCTCAAGCAGCGCGGCCGACAGCGCCGGAGCTGCGGCTTTGCCGGCATCGCGCTAAGAGCGGCCCCCGCTCCGTGCCGGGCCGTCCCCGCCGTCTGTGCCGCTCCCTCTCTCGCTGCCCCTGGCCCGTGACAGCGAGGCTGGGCAGGAACCTCAAGCCTTCTGGGGGCTGCCCCCCCTTTCTTGTTGCAGCAGAATCCCTTGCTGGGGCCATGCACGTGTGGGAAGGGCTTGGGGGAAGCGCTGCGCTGCTGTCCGGGGCAGTCGGATTCGTTCGGAGCCTTCTTTGGGGGTCAGGGAAAGGCGGGGTGAAGACTCGGGGCTCTGATGCCGTTGGGGGCACCCCAAGGTGCCCGGGAGAGGGAGCCCCACGGCGGTGCAGGAGCAGGTGGGGGGCGGGCGAGGGGCGGGGGTCACGCTGGGTGCCGTCCCCCGGAGGGACCCAAAGCTGCCACCAAATGCACAGGGAGGGGTGAGTGGGTGTAGGATGCTAAAACCTGGCAAGGCATTCGGTTTTCTAGGTATTGCTAAAGAATAGGAATTGGTCTCTAAACTCAGCTGGGGAGAAGCCCTCTCTATGCACTCATTTGTTTACAGGAATGTAGAAGGTTCCGACTGGAGATGGGTAGTAGTTCTGAAGATATTGCCGTGAGGTTTTGATCTAGGAACGGACCGAGCTGTGCCCTGGAACCCTCAGAACAGCTGCAGGGGCTGAAGGCGATAGAAAGGGCTCTCTGGCACCTTTTGCCTCCGTTCTCTGCCAGCGCCCAAAGCGTGTCGCAGTCCCGGAAGAGGCGCTTGTCATCCCGAGAGCCAAAAGGAAGACGTGTAAAATCCCAGCTCTGCCTTGTGTTTCGTGTGGGTTTTTTACTTCGTATTGATGTCATTCCAGAGAGCAAGGAAAGAAGAAACGTGACCGGCTCCCACTATTACTGTGTGAAGGCTTTCTTGAAAGGCTGCTGTATTTCTATTGTCTTTTTCCACTCCAAGCTTGACTTTTGCCCTCGTTTTTCGAGCTCTGCTGCATTGGGTGTCCCAAGGAGGGCGGGGTTCCTCAGCAGGGCTCTTAGGAGGCGGCGCTGATTCTGCTTTTTCTGAAGGCGTCTCAAAGCGCGCTACCAGAATGACAGTTTTGTGCACTGGAAAGCTTTCCCTCAGTGCCATCAGCGCACGTCCGTGTCTGAATTGTGGAAGCAGACGGACTCAGAAAAGCCAGCACCCGGAGCAGATTTCTGTTGGCTCTGTGTCTGTGAGAAGCGGGCTGTGTGCTGGACGGGGAGAGGCGCTGTTGGAGAGCGGCATCAGCGCCAGGTGTGAGCTGTGAGGATGATGGGGGGCTCGGAGCAGCCCCAGGTGTGAGCTGTGAGGATGATGAGGGGCCGGCTCCTGCCGGGGGGGGGGGGGTGCGAGGCTGTTTTAGGGGGAGGCTTCGCCTCAGCTGCCTTTTGCATGGAGCTGCTGAGTAGAGGGGTTCACGGGGGGGCTCCCGGGGCTGTCTCATGGAAGGACTGCGAGAGCTTCTCGCAGCGTCTGGGCGAACACCTGGATACGCGCTTGGATCCGCGGAGCATCGCTTCAAGGAGGTGCCGAGGGACGAATCTTTGCGCCGGGAAGCAGCAGCCGAACGGCTGAGGGCGTGTGGATTTGGAGCGGGGACTTTGGTCCTTTCCCTTTTCAATTGGATCTTGGCAGTCCCCCCTCCCCGCTTCCCCAGGAACAAAAAGGGAGCTTGTGAAGACAAAAGAAATGAAGGAGAGGCAAGCAGCTACTCTCCTAATATTGTCTGTGTTTGAACTAGGGGGGATCCGCTTTCGCTTGCGGTTCCAAGGATGTCGATTGAAGGAAAAGCTGCCTTTTCCCGGCTGTTAGGGGTATCCCAGGGGTGACAGGGAATCCCTGCGTTCCATTTGAACGGGAATGGGCAAAGTATTGTTGTCATCGGATGGCTTTGATTTGAAGGTAGCCAGCCCATTTTCATCATCCTAAGGTTTAAATGGAGGGGACAGCGCTGGTGTCCCTCCTTAGCAAGGGTTTGAATGGAGGTCAAAATCCCCCCTTGCACATGGCTTGAAGGATTTCATTGGAGGAAAGCCCCTTCTTTTCTGCTCTCCTAGGGGATGAACTTGAAGGGGAGAAGCCATTTCTTTGCCCTTGTTGAAGCGAGGTGAGCGCCGCCCGCGGCGTCAGTTTCGGGGTTGAGTTGCGGGAAGCCGCAGCTCTGGCGGCGTTTGCAGGGCTGCAGTCGGGCTGTGCCGCTGCATTTGAGGGCGCTTCTTGTGGCCGCGGCCCGGGCCGGAGCGTTGCCGCTCGGGAGCGCTGCCGGCCCGGGCCGGGCGGGTGCCGAGGCGCACGGGGAATTTGGCGCGGCAGCGGCGGAGCCGCTTTGCCGGTGCGAGCCGCCGTGCGGAGCCGAGGGCAGCTGGCGCCGGGCCGGCCAAGGGCGGCAGAGGCGGCGCGGGCGCTGCTGCGCCGGCCCGGCCGGTGCCGGCCGCTCTGTCCGCTCCGGGCGCGGGGCTCGGGCGCCGCCGGGGCCCCCCGGGCAGGGGGAGCGGGCGGGGGCGGGGGGGTCTCCGGGGCGGCGCCGCCCCTGCGCGCCGGAGCAGCCGCCGGAGGAGCCGCTTTGCCGCCGGGAGCCGCGCTCCGTCCGGGGCCGGCAGCGCGCGGTTGGGCTGCCGCAAGTTCTTGGGTGTCGTGGTTCGGAGGTGCTTTGTAGGGATCGATCGCACGGGTTTGTTCTGGTCGCAGTGGGTGTGCGCTAAGGGCTATGGCGTTCTTCCTGACCGGTACGGTTCTCGGTTCTTCGGGTGGTGACGATAAAGGTTTGGTTTGAATCGAGTTCCGTAGTCGGATATTTTTTTTGCCGGGCTATTCTGTTTTTAAAGGCGTGCAATGGTTTCTACGGGTCGTTGCGTGAAGCAGCGGCTCGGATTTTAATTCTGTCGCCGTGGCTTTTATTAGCGTGGGCGTGTAGCGTTTGTTTCGGTGGGTTCGAGGTGGCGTCGTGTCGTTAATAGCGGCGGGGTTTTTAAAATCTCTCTAATTGCGTTTGTGTTTCTCGTCTTCCAGGGCTTTTATTTCTTTGGTTTGTTTGATTGTAGTGTACGTTTTATTGTGACGGATCATTTGGGAGATCTTGTCAATGGTTACGTTTCTCTTTCGGCTTTGTGTTTATTTCTGGGTGGTATTTTTATTTTGATCGAATGAGGCTCTATGCGTTTATTCTTCAGTTGGGAATAATTTTTTTGAGGTAAATTAAAGTTGCTTTGGTTTGGGGGACTTTTGTTTTACAAATGTATTTTCTTTTGGTTTTTTTTTGTTTTTTTGTTTTTTTTTTTCTTTTGGTTTCTTGTTGTCCTTTGACGTATTTGGTGGTTATTGATCAGTTTTATTTTTGGGAACGTGGGTATTTATATGGTGGGTCTTTTTAAGTTGGGTTTTTTTTTTTTTTTTGGGTAGTTATTTTCTTATTTTTTAGTGGTTGAGATTTTTTGGTTTTTTTCTATTTCGTTCATTAGTTCGCTTTCTAAAGTTCTTTTGACAGAGTATTGCTTATTCTTTGAGTTAGTGTAGATGTAGAATTTTGGTTAGTTTTTAAAATAACGTTCAGGGTCAGTGGCACTGATTGGAGTTGAGCGAGTTGGTTTGGGTTTTTTTAGAGGTTTTTGTGATTTGCTGCGTGTGTTTCTCAAGGGTTTTCTTTTCGTTTGGTTCCATTTTTCTGATGTGATGAGAACTGTTAGTGAAAAGAGTGTTGTGTGTTTTTTTCGCTGGCAGTCGTTTGGCTGGTGGAGGTATCTTGATGGTTTTGGAAGACATTGGTGGGAATTCGATGCTGTTTGTTTTGTCATTGCATTTAGGAATTGGATTTTAAATGTAAAATTCTAAGGATAGCTATCTTTAAACAAAACGAGTAGATGTGTAGAAATGGGAATAAACTTTCATTTTGATCTATTCGATCTCTATTTAAAATTTAACAGGTAACTTAAGTCATGATATATTCCAATAAGATATTGTATTTTTCAAAGAGCATTGTGTATGTTGATAGATATATCAATAGAGATGCTAAATATAAACACAGCTCAAAGGAAATTTTAAATCTAGAAATGTGTTGCGAATCTATGCAGATATATAGATCAAATTATTAAAGGATTGTAAATGTAAAGTTACATAAATCCATACAACACGTAATACAAGTGATACCGTATAGATCTTATGATGGTATATTATAGGAAACGGCTATAAATCTAGTACATCACTATGATATAATATCTAAAACATTATAGATATGGTAACTGTAAATACAACAACATTATTAAAAGTAGTTTAAAAGAAAGGATGGTTTTGTTTTTTACTTGGCAAAAGCAGGGGTTTTATTATAAAAACTACAAATACAAATGATAGAAAGGTAGAAATCTACTTGTAAAAAGATCTCATGAATACATCAAGATGGATATAAAAATTGAAAATATTAGAAAAAAGAAGTTGTAGCAGTAGATTTGGTACATGATAAAAATAATGATTTATCTCTATGATGTGAATAATAGATATGTGATATGTAATGATGAATGGAATGCATCAGTATAAACGGTGACTATAAAAGTGAATCTAATTATGCAAGCTCTAAATATAAAACTATTTCAATAGAGTTGAAAAGAAGGGTTTTTTGGTATTTGTTTGGTTAGAGATGGGATTTTTTTTGGAAGAATAAAAGTATGATAGAAATCTAAATGGAAGTCGAGAAATATACAGTCAATATATAATGATATTGCTAAAACCACAAAGTATGAATAAATACAGATAATAGGAATAGGCATAATAGATGGTATAAAGGACGTAACACATCACTGTCCGGTCTAAATATGCGTGTGAATAGAACTAGGAAAACTAGAACTATCAAATTTATTTCAAGAAGGCATGAAAGAAAGGGGGCTTATTTGGTTCTTGTTTGGTAAGAGGCAGGTTTCTGGCATTTATTTTTAGAGGAGTTTTTGGGGGGGATGGCCCCTGTTCTTTTTTGCCGCCTTGGCCGCCCGCAGGCCCAAGGCGCGCGGCGCCCCCGGCTGGGGTGGGCGGCAGTGCTGCCGCCTTGTGGGCAGAGCGCGGTACTGCAGCCCGCCGCCGCCGCCAGGCAGCCCTCTTGGGCGTGGCGCGTGGCGGAGTTTGTTTGACCTTCTGAAAATGGCGGCCAAAAGGGCGGGAAAGCGGAGGACCCCGGTGTGTCTATGCGGACTGCCTGCACGGAACACCGACGCCGGCGCAGCCCCGGCGGGATTTTCTCTTGCGTTTTAGGTGTACCCGACACGGGCTGTGTGGTCAGTGGCGCCGCGGGCGGGCGTATTTTGGCGTGTTTCGGACCGGCATGTGAGTAACCGCCTCTCTCGGCCGAGGGGTCCTCTCTCGGCCGCCATGTTGGGAGTGGCGCGTCGCCAATGTCGCGGGATTTTTTTTTTTTGACCTTCTCAAAATGGCGGCCAAAAGGGCGGGGATATCGCGGACCCGGGAGTCTGCCGCCCTGTGGCCAGAGCCCGGTACTGCAGCCCCCCGAGCCAGCGCCCTGCCCCTCGCCGCTGGCTGCCGGGGGCGGGGCAAGGGCGCGGCTGCCGAGCGAGGCAAGGGCGAGGGGCGGGAGCGAGGGGCGGGCGGGGCGGGAGCGAGGGGCGGGCGGGGCGGGCTCGGTAAATGGCCGGGAGGGGTGAAAGACGTTCAGGAGTGCAAAAGGGACACGATGGCTGAGAAGAATGGCCGGGGGGGGGGGCGGCCCGGCGGGGCCGCTTTCGGCGGGCGGCGGAGGCGCGGTCGTAGCGCTCCGCGGGCCGGGGGCAGCGAGCGGGGGCGGGCGAACGCCGTCGGAACGGAGCTGCACCCCCCCCCGAGCCCGCACACGCGCCTCTCCAGGAAGCGACGGCGGGCCGGAAAATCCCGGCGGGGCGGCGGCGCTGCCCGCCCTTTCTGCCGCCAGCTTTGCAAGGTAAGACCGTCCGCCCCGCCCCGCCCCGTCCCGCCGCCCTCCGGTGTCTGTAAACAGACGGACTCCCTCTGGCTTCCCACTTCTCCGTGCTGGAGAGTGGGAGAAAGGTCCGTGCTGCTTGCCGTGTCCTCGGTGGGCAGAGAGCTCTGACCTTGCCTTGCATGGGCTGCTGAGGATTGGATCCATGGGGATGTGCTTTGATGCATTTAGTGACCTTTACAGATTTCTTTCCCCGCTTTTTTCAGTTCCCAGAATCATGGAAGAATTCAGGTTGCAAGGGGCTCTAAAGATCACCTCATTCCAAGGCTGCTGCTGCCGTGGGCAGGGACGTGCTTCCATCGAGCAGCTTGCTCAGAGCCTCATCGCAGAGCACCGACGGGCCTTGAGCACTTGCAGCGGTGGGGCAGCCCCGGGACCTCTGAGCAACCTGTGCCCTGTGCCAGCCAGGTGCCAGAGGAGGAAGGAAGCCCTTCCCACCTGGAGCAGAGGCTGCGTAGCCTTGTGTCACCGAGCGTGTGAGACAGAAAGGCCCTTCCTTTCTGGAGGGGTAACAACACTCAAAGCTCTTTCTCGGGACAAGCAGAGCAATGGAAGGCCAAAGTAGCCTTCAGTTCTTCCAGCAGCTTTGGGAACAACTTGAAGGAGGAGCAGAGCTGGCCTGGTGCCTGCCATGGCTGTCTGTCTTCTTGGCTGAGGCTTTATAAATGAGGCGCTTTTCTGTAGTTCCTTTTCAGGCATGACGTGCAAGTTGCCCCTAGAAGTCCAAAGGCAGCTGTTTTCTTAGCAGAAGGAAGTCAGGAGGAGGCAAAGCCAGCAGCTAAGTCTGGATAAAAAACTTGGCTAACCTCTTTTCCCCCCCTCCTCCAAACAGGCAAGTGTGAAGCACTCAGCAGAGATCTGCCCAGGAAGAAAAGCAGAGCCAATCTCTGAGAAGAAGGGACGTGCGAGCTCTGGCGAGGACGGCTGCTCCCCCTGGCCTTGGTGTGGGACCTCCTGAGCTGCCATTCCTGTGGTGGGAGTGTTTCTCCTCTCCTCCAGCCAAGCCAGAGACCGCCTAGGGAGGAAGCAGGTAAGGTTGAAGTACCGAGGTCTCCCAGGTAAGAAGTGACACGGCAAAAGGAAATGGCCTCAACTTGCAGCAGGGAAGGCTTAGATTGGATTGGAGGGAAAATTTCTTCCCTGAAAGGGTGCTGAGGCGTAGGAGCAGGCTGCCCAGGAAAGTCCCCATGCCTGGAGACATGTCAAGGATGTCAAGATGTGGTGTTTAGGGACCTGACTTGGGGGGGCAGCAGCTGGGCTCGATGTCCTTAGAAGGCTTTTCCAACCGCAAGGATCCTACGGATCCTATGGTTCTGGAAAGCCTTGACCCCTCTGGCTCTAGCACAGCACCTGGATGCTGACAAAATGAGGCTGGTCCTAGAGCCTGGAGGTCCCTGTGCCACAGGGAGAGGACAAGCCGGTGTCACCTGCAGGGAGGGTCTCGTCCCCAGAGAGCCGTCAGTGACTCCGTCCCTGCCCGGGGCTCTGGGTGCGCCCTCGGGGGGCGGGGGACGACACCTGCCCTCAGGTGTCCCTCTGGGCACCTGGGAAGGGAACCAGGTCCATCCGTGCGGCAGCTCCAGGGCTTGCAGGCTTTGGGGCTTTGCAGCTGTGTGCCTTGTCACAAGGTGGCAGGGACGTGACACTGCCTGGCAACGCTGCTGGCCTCGGATCCTTGCTGCTCTCATCCTTATCCCATATGGATTTAGCAGCAATCTTCTGTCTTTGCTTTCAAACTGTCCTTGGGAGAGTTCCAAGAGAGGGTCATTAGTTATTTCAAAGCCTACATCTTTTACCTCTTGGCACTGAAGAGAAAAGACACAAACCTGCTTTGCATCCTTCTGCCTGGAAGTCATTGTGACACACAGGGAAGGGAGGAAGGGGCTGGCCGGGGTCAGCCTCTGCTGAGCCTCAGCTCTGGCTGCTCCTGCTCACAGGGTAAAGCCAAAAGCTGTCGTGATCAAAAACGCAGGCCGCCCTTCTGACCTGAGTCACAGGGGCCGTTTCTTCTGAATGAATCAAGGTGGGAAATCATTCTTGGAGCTTCAGAAGAAAAAAAACCCCAGAACCGTAGGTACGTTTGTAAGAGTGGGTATGTACGTACATTTCCTTCGATGAAGAAGAAAATCTTAGAAATATCATGTCACGTCTGGCTTCCTAGAGAAGATCCTGACCTCTGGGCTTCTGAAAGCAAATGGCTGTGCATTTATAGGAGCGTTTCCCTTCTTTTTATGTGCCTCCCCCAGTCATCTTCTACCCTTGCCCACGGCAAGGAGAGCGCGGTGATTTGGCTGCTCCGCTCTGCCGAGGTTGTTGCAGGCTGTGTAGCAGGGAGTGAGGCCTTTTGTGGCTGCTCATCAGACATTTTCCTACAGCCTTCTCCCTGCAATGGTAAAATGAGACTTGTGTTAGCGAGCAGTCAAGTAGAGCAGGTAACATTAGAAAAGAATTGTTTCTGAGCTGCTGTTCACTAGCACGTGTTTCCCCTTTCCGGCAGAGCGCGCATCATTGCGGGCTTGGGATCGATTGAAATGCGCTAAGGAAACCAGCTCTGGGGAGGGAGGGAGGGAAATGCTCTCTTAACATGTGCCAATTCTTCTGTCAAACTCATCAGGGCAGGACAGCGTTCAGACTGAAAGTGTAAGAAGATGTGGAGGGAGACAGAGAATCTGACAGGAGCACCGGACTCACAAGTGCACGAATTTTGCTTTTGGCTTGGATTCAAACGCAGAAGTTGTAAGGAATTTGGGAAGGAGAAGGGACATTTCAGAAGGAGAAGAAGAAAAAGAAGTTGTTGTTGTTGTTACAGCCCTGGCAAAATCTTTGGTTCTAGCTAATAAAGGAAGCTAGTTGAAATAAAAAAAAAAGAAAAAAAAGTGGTTTTTTTTTTTCCTTCGCTGTTGTATTCGTTGGTGGTTCGTTATATGGTGTGTTGTTTTATTTCTTGGTCTTATTACCTCTGTGTAAATAGTTTTTTTGAGTGAAGCTAACTTTCTGGACGGGTTGGTTTGTATTTGAGGTAGGATAAATTTCAAGAGGTTTCTTTCCTAGACTTCTGACAGGTATTCCTGGGATTTTGGTTTTGTTTACTGTGTGTATCAACAGAGAGATTTGGTAGGGCCAGCTGGGCTGCTGGAGTTTTGGGTGTTAATTTATGAGATGGCTTTTGTTCAATGCAGTTTTGAATTGTTGAAAGGGTTTTTAATGTAGTGGTTTTAAGGCGGTCTTTAAGAATTGTTTGTATCGTTTCACGTTGTTTGTAGTCGGTGTACGATCAGGGATATGGTGGAACTTCTTGAACGTTCTGGTTTTAGCGTTCCTAAGTTCCGATTTCTTTCTGCTTTGCTGTTTTGTTTCTGGTTTTCTTTTGGGGGACAGGGGCGTTTGTAGACGGTGGGTTTCTAGAGGCAATGTGTCTTTCAATTTGGGTAGTGATATTTCTTAGTATTTTAATAGTTTCGATTTTTTTTATTTTCATGCTTTTAATGAGTTGTTTTAAAATTTGGAAGATAACCTTTCTAGATGATTGGTTATTATTTGTGAGTTAGCCTCAAGGTAGAGCTTTGGGGGCTTTTTTTAGTAATGTTTAGGGTCAGTTGTAGGGTTTTGAGTTTAGTGAGTTGGTTGGATTTAATTTTTCACGGGTGTTTGTTTTGACTAGCAGTTCTGTCATTTTCCATGTGTATCTGAGTTTTTTGGGGTTTTGAGCCATTGGTTGAGGAGGAAGTTTATGATGAGAATGTACGGAGCTTTTGGGCTAGTTATAGTGGGATTTCAAATGTCTTGACAGTTCGGTTGATTTGAGTTTTTCTTAGGGTTAAATGTTGTGGGGTCTTTGTTCTGTTAGTCCTAGAAATAGGTTTGGTTTGGATACGCTGCGATGGGATGAGCGTGGGCTGCGTACCGGTGCTGCCGAAGGCGCGGTATTTGTGTGGTTCTGATGCGTTGGGTTAATGAATTGATACGGTCTAATATATAGATTAATTAAAGTAGAAATAAATATCAATATAAAAACAAATATAAAATGATAGTGGTAAACATAAATATAGAAAACAAATAGATAAACACATAAAACTATACTATATAGTATATTATTGTAACAGATGCTAATCTATAGAAACGATAGTCTATTATATATGTATACAAAGATATATAAAGATCGGTTGTAAATATAAAAATATTTAGATAGAGTTAAAAGGAATTGGGGATTTTTTGGGATTTTTTTTATTAGGTTATAGGCTGGGGTTTTTTTTCTAGATAGAAATAATATAAAAATAAAAATCCAGATCTCCAAATATATAATGCGTATACCGATCTCTCTAAATATTGAATATAAAGAAATAGAAGTAAAAGAATATCTAGGATATAAAAATACTATATATCTATTATTCTATTAAAAGGTATTCTCTCTAGTATGTATAATACCTACAAATGTAATAAATAAAAATTATAAAAGTAAATGTGAAGAGAATGATGAAAAATGAGATGATTTTTAGAGTTTTAAATATGGTTTAGATAAAGGGGTGTCTTTGGTTTTTGTTTGGTTAGAGGCAGGGGTTTTATTTGAAAGAATAGAAGTATTATAGAAATGTGAATCTTAAGATAGAAATCTATCATAAGTCTAGAAAGAGAAATGACGAAACTATGGATAGAAATTGAAATCTAAATCTATGTCAGTAATATGAAGAGTTGTAGTATAGAATAGAAATGACCTTATGTGGCAATATAAATGAGAAATGGGAATAGAAATAGAAGAAGATGTAAATATAGTTGGAAAGAAAGGGAATTTTTTGGCTTTTGTTTGAGTAGAGGCAGGGGTTTTATTTGAAATAACACAAGTGTTCCAGAAGTGAAAATCTGAAGGCAGAAATAGATAATCAATGAATCAAAATACGTATAAAAATATAGAAATAAGTCCTCGGAATAGATGGAATATAGAATATCAATTGATTTATAAATTGACATTGATAAAGAGAAATGGATCAGTAAGCAATACACATTATAAATAGAAATGTGACTATCAATAGGAAAACCTAGGGGTAAAATCTATTCAAATATTGTCTAAAAGAAAGGGTTGGGGTTTTTTGGGCTCTTCTTGGGTTAGAGGCAGGGTTTTTATTTGAAATAATATGAACATAGATATTACTCTTACCTGTTTCTAAATATTGAGATAGATAATCAAGATATAAATATAAAACCTAAGGAAATAGAAATAATAGGAAGGGATGTAATATAGAATACAAATAAGAGTATACATTGATATACAGTTTAAATGTCAATGTGAACATGAACCTGAAAGATACAATTTTAAAAAAGATTGAAATAGAGTTGAAAAGAAAGGGGTTCTTTTTGGCTTGAATTTGGGTAGAGGCAGGGGTTTTATTTTAAATAATGGAAGAGTTACAGAAGTAAAAATCCTAACACAGAAATATAGATGAAATATAGAAAGATAGGAATAAAAAGATGTCAATAAATAGAAGAAATAGGAACAGATGTAAAATAGAATATAAACTTATAAAAAATCGGAAATTATAAATGTAAAAATAAACATTACACATCAATATACATTTGAAATATAAATGTGGATATAAAGATGAAAAAAAAATAATTTTTTTACAAATTTAAATGCAGTCGAAATTAAAGGGGGTTCTTTTTGGCTTTTATCCGGGTAGGGGCAGGGGAATTATTTTAAATAATGTAAACGTTACAGAAGCAAAAATCCTAACAAATATATACTTACTATGTAAAAATATGTATAAAAATAGAGAAATAAATTTAAGTACTAGGGAGAGATGTAATATAGAATAGAAATTTATTTATAAATAGAAATGTATAAATATACATCAATACGCATTATAAATAGAAAGGTGAATATTAATATGAAAAACTATTTTAAAAAATATTTACGTATTTTTTAAAAGAAATTGTTGGGTTTGGGTTTGGTTTGGTGTTTTTGGTTTTTTTTTTTTTTTATCCTATTAGGTTAGAGGCAGGAGGATTTTTTTCTTCTTCCTGGTTGTTTTGGGGCATTTATTTCAGAGCAGCTTCTGGGGGGGATCGCCCCTGTTCCTTTTTGCCGCCTTGGCCGCCCGCAGGCCCAAGGCGCGCGGCGCCCCCGGCTGGGGTGGGCGGCAGTGCTGCCGCCTTGTGGGCAGAGCGCGGTACTGCAGCCCGGCGCCGCCGCCAGGCAGCCCTCTTGGGCGTGGCGCGTGGCGGAGTTTGTTTGACCTTCTCAAAAGGGCGGAAGAACGGAGGGCCCCCGGCGGTGTGTCTATCCGGAATGCCTGCACGGAACACCGATGCCGGCGCGGCCCCGACGAGCTTTTCTGTGGCGTTTCAATTGCGATGATGGCATTCCGATTCGCCTGCAGGGTTCGGCGTCGCGGGAAATCGTTTCTAGGGCTCGAGGTGGGTGTCGGCATTTTGATCAGGCAGCTGGCAAAACGGCTACGCCTTGGGGTCTTTCCAAGGGGCGCTGGGGGCGGGGCCGGGGCGGGGCGCCGTGTCGACGAGGTGACGTCATTCGGCGGCACTCTGCCTGCAGTTCGCCCATGCAGACGGCAGGGGGCGCTGTGCCGGCAGTGCGCCCATGCAGGCGGCAAAGGGCGCTGTGCCTGCAGTGCGCCCATGAAGACGGCAGGGGGCGCTGTATAAATAGAGTATTAAGTATAAACTATCTAGAAGAAGAAATAAAAGCTCGATGTCACCTGCAGCTGTAGAAAATTTCAGGCTCCCATGGAGGAAATAGTTTTCCTAAAATCATTACCGTTTTGGGGTTTTTTGCACTCCCCGGTAGCCTGAACGTTTCTACTGCTGCTTTTTTATCCTAAAGCCAGAATGGAAATCCCAGATTAGAAATACAGGGAAAGAAAGAGAGAAAGAAAGAAAGAGAGAGAGAGAAAGAGAGAAAGAGAGAAAGAAAGAAGGAAAGAAAGAAGGAAAGAAAGAGACAGAGAGAAAGAAAGAAAGAGAGAGAGAGAAAGAAAGAGAGAGAGAGAGACAGAAAGCGAGACAGAGAGAAAGAAAGAAAGAGAGAGAGAAAGAAAGAAAGAGAGACAGAGAGAAAGAAAGAGAGAGACAGAGAGAAAGAAAGAAAGAAAGAGAGACAGAGAGAGAGAGAGACAGAAAGAGAGAGAGAAAGAGAGAAAGAAAGAAAGAGAGACAGAGAGAGAGAGACAGAGAGACAGTGAGAACGAAAGAAAGAGAAAGAGAGAAAGAGAGAAAGAAAGAGAGACAGAGAGAGAGAGACAGAAAGAGAGACAGTGAGAACGAAAGAGAGAGAGAGAAAGAGAGAAAGAAAGAGAGACAGAGAGAGAGAGACAGAAAGAGAGACAGTGAGAACGAAAGAGAGAGAGAGAAAGAGAGAAAGAAAGAAAGAGAGACAGAGAGAGAGAGACAGAAAGAGAGACAGTGAGAACGAAAGAGAGAGAGAGAAAGAGAGAAAGAAAGAAAGAGAGAGAGAGAGACAGAAAGAGAGACAGTGAGAACGAAAGAGAGAGAGAGAAAGAGAGAAAGAAAGAAAGAGAGACAGAGAGAGAGAGAAAGAAAGAGAGACAGTGAGAACGAAAGAGAGAGAGAGAAAGAGAGAAAGAAAGAGAGACAGAGAGAGAGAGACAGAAAGAGAGACAGTGAGAACGAAAGAGAGAGAGAGAAAGAGAGAAAGAAAGAAAGAGACACAGAGAGAGAGAGACAGAAAGAGAGACAGTGAGAACGAAAGAGAGAGAGAGAAAGAGAGAAGGAAAGAAAGAGACACAGAGAGAGAGACAGAAAGAGAGACAGTGAGAACGAAAGAGAGAGAGAGAAAGAGAGAAGGAAAGAAAGAGACACAGAGAGAGAGAGACAGAAAGAGAGACAGTGAGAACGAAAGAGAGAGAGAGAAAGAGAGAAGGAAAGAAAGAGACACAGAGAGAGAGAGACAGAAAGAGAGACAGTGAGAACGAAAGAGAGAGAGAGAAAGAGAGAAGGAAAGAAAGAGAGACAGAGAGAGAGAGACAGAAAGAGAGACAGTGAGAACGAAAGAGAGAGAGAGAAAGAGAGAAGGAAAGAAAGAGAGACAGAGAGAGAGAGACAGAAAGAGAGACAGTGAGAACGAAAGAGAGAGAGAGAAAGAGAGAAGGAAAGAAAGAGACACAGAGAGAGAGAGACAGAAAGAGAGACAGTGAGAACGAAAGAGAGAGAGAGAAAGAGAGAAGGAAAGAAAGAGACACAGAGAGAGAGAGACAGAAAGAGAGACAGTGAGAACGAAAGAGAGAGAGAGAAAGAGAGAAGGAAAGAAAGAGACACAGAGAGAGAGAGACAGAAAGAGAGACAGTGAGAACGAAAGAGAGAGAGAGAAAGAGAGAAGGAAAGAAAGAGACACAGAGAGAGAGAGACAGAAAGAGAGACAGTGAGAACGAAAGAGAGAGAGAGAAAGAGAGAAGGAAAGAAAGAGACACAGAGAGAGAGAGACAGAAAGAGAGACAGTGAGAACGAAAGAGAGAGAGAGAAAGAGAGGAAGAAAGAGAGACAGAGAGAGAGACAGAAAGAGAGACAGTGAGAACGAAAGAGAGAGAGAGAAAGAGAGAAAGAAAGAAAGAGAGACAGAGAGAGAGAGAGACAGAAAGAGAGACAGTGAGAACGAAAGAGAGAGAGAGAAAGAGAGAAAGAAAGAAAGAGAGACAGAGAGAGAGAGAGACAGAAAGAGAGACAGTGAGAACGAAAGAAAGAGAGAGAAAGAAAGAGAGACAGAGAGAGAGAGACAGAAAGAGAGACAGTGAGAACGAAAGAAAGACAGAGAGAGAAAGAGAGGAAGAAAGAGAGACAGAGAGAGAGAGAGACAGAAAGAGAGACAGTGAGAACGAAAGAAAGAGAGAGAGAGAAAGAGAGAAAGAAAGAGAGACAGAGAGAGAGAGAGACAGAAAGAGAGACTGAGAACGAAAGAAAGAGAGACAGAGAGAGAGAGAGACAGAAAGAGAGACTGAGAACGAAAGAAAGAGAGAGAAAGAAAGAGAGACAGAGAGAGAGAGACAGAAAGAGAGACAGTGAGAACGAAAGAAAGAGATAAAGAGAGACAGAGAGAGAGAGAAAGGGAGAGAGACAGAGAGACAGAGAGAAAGAAAGAAAGAGAGACAGAAAGAGAGACAGAAAGAAAGAAATAGAGAGAAAGGAAGAGAGCGAGAGAAAGAAAGAAAGAGAGAGAGAAAGAAATAGAGAAAGACAGACAGAAAGAAAGAAAGAGAGAGACAGGAAGAGAGCGAGAGAAAGAAAGAAATAGAGAAAGACAGACAGAAAGAAAGAAAGAGCGAAAGAAAGAAAAGGAAAAAGGAAAGGAAGAAAAAAAAAAGGAGGAAGAGAAAGGAAGAAAAAAAATGAAAAAGGAAAAGGGTGAGAGTGAAAAAGAAAGCGCGAAAGTGGAAAAGGGGGTGAAAAACAGAGTGAAAAAAAGAAAAAAGATTAGGAGTGGAAAAGAAAGGACATTCGGGAGGGGCGGTGCTGCCTAAGGTGCTTCCGCGCCCAGGAGCGAAGGAGCCGTTTGATCCCCTGGCGGGAGCGCCGCTCCCGGTGGCGGAGAACGGAGCGGTGGCTGTCAGTCCGAGACTCCAACTCCCGGCAGGCCCTGCGGCCGTAAAGCGCGGCGTCTGACGCAACGGCCGACGCGCCATATGAATGGCTGGCGGGCCGAGGCGGCCGCGTGCCGGGGGAGCGGGCTGGGCGCGGGGAGCTCCCGGCGCCTGTCCCACGCGGGACGGAGCCGCGGCAGCGACGCCGGAGGGGCGAAGCCTCCGTCCGGCCGCCCGCACGGAGCCGAGCGGCGCGGAAGGGGCGTCCGCCCGGTGCCTCGGCCTCGCTCAGCGGTCCCGGTGGCGGGGGCTGAGCTCGGGCGGGGCGCGCTGCCGCCCGCCGATGGCGGAGCGCCAGGCGGTGCTTTGCTGCCGCGGGCCGGGAGCTGCAGGAGCCGCCCCGGGCGAGCGGCGCCGGGCGCTGCCGCGGTCACTGTGCGGCGGCTGCCCTCGGGCTGGCGGAGGCGCGGGAGCCGCCGAGCTGCAGCCGTCTCCCTCGGGCCGCTGCCGCTGCTGCGGGCGGGGGCGGACGAGCGGCTGCGGAGGCGGCTCCGCGGCGTGCTCAGCCTTGCGAGCAGAGAGCGCTCGACATCGCTGGCATGACACGGCTGCTGAGTGCCTCAGTGCTCGTGGCTCTTTCTTCCACGCAAACAGATGGAGCGGCATCGCTGAGCAGTAAAACACAGCGATGGCCCGGAGAATGGCGAGCGCAAGGAGCGCCGGGCAGGATCCTTCTGATGGCACAGGTGCGATCGGCAAACTCAGCCCCTTGTGCCCCTGCCCTCCCGACCCCCAGGGGAAATGCTCTCCAGCCTCGAGCTGCTGAGAGACAAAACGTGTGATTTGACACTAGGGTCCGGAAAAGGTTTCCGTTTAGATTAGCAAATGCCTCCATTGTTCTCGGTTACATCCTAGGATCGGTTTTAGGCAGTGACTTTCTACCGCTTGTCGGATTTTCTTGTGCAATGGTAAGAAAATAGGCAGGTCTGATACTGGTTTCGCTTTTTTTCTACTTCATGTTCCATGAGCTGCTTTTATCCAAGCAATTGTTTTAAAGTTCTACTGTAGGCGTTTCTGGTTCACTTTTTTTTTTTTGTTTTTTTTCCTCTAAATCGGCAGTAAATATAGCTGAGTAAAATTACCTTGGTTTTCTTCCTTCTTAAATGTTTTTATTGATAATCCTATTTGAATATGCAGAACACGTGGGTATGTCCTGTAATATATCCTAGCTTTTCTTGTTTACAGGGTACTCAGGAAATATTTTTCCCTTCGAGTCCCACTGAAACATTCTCCGTGCAATCTCCGTTAAGGTCTGTGTTTACAAATAAGCCACCATCAGCTGAGATATTTGCCTGTGTACCTTTTCCTGTCATTCAGAGCTTGCGTTCTGTGGTTTTTATGATAAACCTATCAAACTTGCGAAACCGTTTTGCAAGTCTTGACCGTTGAAGGCAGCAAGAAGTGGTTTTAAAGCCTGTTCTTGAGCAGACGAAGGGAAAAAGTGTGAATTTGCTGCTGAACTTGTCCTTTTTCATTTGACTTGCCTTGAATTATTTAGGAAGAGAGAGCACTAGAAAAAAGAGAGAAATAGAATTGGTTCTTGAGCCCTCCTAAAATGCTCCCTGTGATTCCGTGTGGAGCCAAAGTGAAGGGTGATGGAACAGAGCCCCTGTGCTTTAGAAGGAAATCAATTTCAACCTGATCTCCACCCTGAGTCTCCCTAATTTCTGTTTCTAAAATGCAAACTCAGTTTAGGAAGTGTTGGGAGTTAGTATTTTGGGGAAGAAATGGCAGTTGCACAAACCGTTCCATTTCCCAGAGGCTCTGGGAAGGATTCATTTTGTAAGCGCTGTAACTGCCATCGGTTGGGGGTTCGGGGTTGGAATGTGCACTTGCCCTCCTATAAAGCACTCGTTCATTTGCATTTCAGTGCCAGGAGTCTGGAGAAACTGGAGAAGAGCCCAAGAGACATTTTTCATCCTGAGATACAAAAGGTAGGAAGTGACTTTTTTTGGTTTGGTTCTTTTTCTTTATGATTTCCTGGAAATAGAAGTAATTAAGTATAGATCCTACTGGTTTGTTTCTTCCAGTAGCTAATAAGAATAATAATAATAATCTAATACTACTTAAACTGTCTCTTTATCCATTGAACTGGCCATTTCAAATCCAAACTTCTAAACACCAATAAAACCATCATCCTTGTAGAATCTTTAATAGGAGGGGGCTAAAGATGCTGTTTTTGTTGACAGGATTTATTGGTTCTTGAAGGGCAAGAGGTGAGTACAAGCCTAACTACTTCTTGCTCACAGACCCGTCCGGTGAATGCGGCTTTGTATTTGGATGGGCTTTTGATGACTTCTAAATCAATTGCTCGTTACAGTAAAAAGAAGTCATGTTTTTTTGAACCTGACAGCAAAAATAACTTGAAGCACCAATTTAATAATAATTGATCACCCGTCTAAGTTAATGATTTTATGCTATACTATCAAAGTTTAAAGGTAAATTATTGTGTAGTAGGAGATGGTATAAAATGTATGTTCTAACGTGTAGGATGTATGCAAAGATTAGAGGAAACAAATTTTTATGTCTTCTGTTTGACTGTTTACCAAATAATATTTGGTTTTATTTTCCTGGGATCGGTGAATTTTAAATTTGGAGTCCTCTATGCTAAGGATGGTCAGCTTACAGGTGATGAAATGTTCAGTCATGGTGAGGTTTTCACCTTCTCCTTAATTGTTTTGCTCATCTGAAAAGAAAAAAAAAAAAAAAAAAAAAAAAGGTATGTTTATTATTTGTTACCCCGTTCTGTCCGTTTCCTCAGTATTTGCTGGAGCTCTGCTTACCCAAGCTTTGGGTAAAACAAGCTTTGGGTTCCTTCTGTCCCACTGGGTGTTGCCCAGTTTGGTTGCATCTGGTGAAATTCAGCCTGAGCCCTTACAGAACCAGCTCAAACCAGGTGAGAGCCATTCGCAGCTCTCTCAGGACACCCGGAGGAGGATGGGTGACGTTTCTGAGCATCTGGCAAGTGCACTTCTATCAAAACTCGGCCTGTGCAATTTCTGGGGAAAACCCTTCTGTATCCTGAAGGGTTCCTCAAAGTCTGTTGAGGATCCGGTTAGCAGTTGCTCACCTGGATGGTTCCAGCTCCTCAAGCTAACACTTGTACTCTTGCCCTGTAGTTTAGATCTATTGTAGTTTTGTTATTTTGCATGATTTTACGTCTTTGGACAGTAACGTGCATTTCACTCTTTGGAACCTCTCGGATCGTGCTTTGGTGCAGCACCACCTAATGGGACACTTGGCTGCTGTGCTGAAGGGCTTGGTTACTAGAATTGTAAATCCCGGAGAGTTTGTAAGTCTTCTGTCCCCAGGGAGGTGTCACGCTTTGTTCACCGTTGCTCTGTTTGTCGGGTGCTGCTTCTCGTCGGAGGTATTAACTTCAAACTGCCCTGTTCTTTTTTGAACTTTTTTTCCTGGTTCTCTCCGTAGGGCAGGGAAGGACTCTCGTATCCCGGTCGTCGGACTCAGCGCTGCCCGAGAAGATACAGAGACTGTAAAAATCATAAGAAGCAACTAGGACTGCAGAGGAAACAAACTGGAGAGAACAAAAGGTGATATTGTTCTCCTTAGCCTGGATTAGAAACATCCACTGCGCTTTGATGCCGGTGGCTGCCAGGGGCTCGTTAGGTCTCTTGAGGCAGGTGTAGGTGTTCACTTGTAGGTTCTATTTTTTGGCAAAGGACCACGAGAGAAGTTTATTTATAGATCCAAATAAACATTCATCTTATCTGAACATAACCTGTCATCCCCTTTCTGACATTAAGGACTCCTGTATAAATACTTGGGGGGGTTTTCTTTGTCGTTTCTGAATGGTTCCATTTTGCCGGCTACTTGAACGAGTCTGAGGGGGTTTAATTGCATACTGCTTCCTTGAAATTCTGTTGGTCTCTGCTTGGAACCCTTCTTGTACTGCTTAATGAAAGACTTCGGATGGTGTTTTCTTGCCTGTTTGTGTTTAAGGTCGTGCTCTGATGCATTTACAGAAGCCATGGCAGGAGAGAGTCAGCTGCTGGAGAAGAGGAGACAGTATTATCCCTGTGCAGCACGGAACTGTGCTACTGCTGTGTCATCAGCTGTGTCTGCACTGAAAGTAGCCACCTTCACTTGTAGGTAGCTCCTTGGTGCTTTAGGACACGCTGAGGGATTTATTCCTTTTGGGATCCACGATGAGAATTCCCAAGAGAGGTAGTAGTAATAAGGTCTGAGATTGGAAAAAAGCCTGTGTCCTTGGAATGTTGTTGTTGTCGTCAAAAGTTAATTTTTCCTTCTTTCTTAGCCAGTAGTCAGCTTTTTGCTTTATTTTTTGTGGTATCAGTATTTGATTGTTTAAAAAATTGCTTCAAAAGAACTGCAGTGGCTGGCCACCAGGACCTTGTTCCGATTTGCCTATTTGCTTGTAGCTAAAACCTTTCCATATTGTTTATCATTCTATTGAAGAAACTGCTGCCCAGTCAACTAAGAACTGAACATCTGTCTGTCTAGGACATGGGGAGAGGATTTAGGTCATGTCTTTGTTTCCAGAAAAAAGTTCCAGTGTAGTTTCTAACTAGAGGAAAAGGGGGGGGGGGGGGGGGGGGGGGGGGGGTGAAGACGCGGGGCTCTGATGCCCCTGGGGGCACCCCGAGGTGCCCAGGAGAGGGAGCCCCACTGCGGTGCAGGAGCAGGTATGTTATCACGTACTAGAGAGCAAATTATAAATAGAAATATGAAAATTATAAATATAAAAATATTTTTTAGATCGTTAAAGAAAGCGGTTTTTTTAACTTGTCAATAGGCAGGGTTTTGATGATAAAAATGATAAATACAAAGAATATGAAGGTAGAAATCTAAGTCTAGAAAGATATCATAAATACATACAGATAAAGTTTAAAACTAGAAGAAAAAATCAGTTGCAGCAGTAGATACGATACATAATATAGATAATACTTTAAATACATGTCTAGAATTTTATAGATATTATAGATAATTATTAATAGATTGCATCAAAAGAAACGATAAATATAAATGTGAGTATAATTACACAAAGTATAAAAATATTTCGATACCGTTTAAAAGAAGGTGTTTTCGTGTATTTATTTGGTTAGAGATGGGGCTTTTGTTTGGATTAATAGACGTAGTCTAGAAATATAAATCTAACTGTAGAGAGATCCAATCGATAGAGGAGGCTATTTCTAAAAACACAACCGAACGCCGCCGCCTTCGGGGGAATCGCACGAGCTCGGCCGAAGCAAGGCGAGAGCGGCCGACCCTGAGGGCCTCGAGCGAACCGAGGCGAGGCTTCCGAGGCTGCCTGAAGCGAAGCGAGCCGAGCTCAGGCGAAGCGAGCCTGCTGCTCTCGTGCGCGCTGCTTAGCGCCAGTGCGCTCCCAGCCTAATGAGCTCCTGCCCGAGCCCGCGCTCCCGGTCGTGTCCGCGCCGTGGCCGGGCCACCCGCGGGACGCGGCAGCGGGAGAGCCCCGAGCCGGGCGAGCTGAACGGGAGGCGGCGGCGCTTGCCCGCCCGCCGTCGGGGAGCCGAGGCGAGGCGAGCGGAGCCGAAGAGGCGAATGCAGGCGCCAAGAGCCGAGTTGAGGCGCCAAGAGCCGACTCGAGCCGAGCGTCTCCGGAGCGAGCCGAGCTCCGCCGAGCGCCGCAGCATCCCGGGTAGGGCGAGGCGCCGGGCCGGGCTCGGGGTGCAGCCGGGGCTCTGGGAGGCTTCCCCGCCTGTCCCTCTCTCTAGCCCTCCTTCCTTCTCCCCGTCTTCGCCTTCTCTCGCTCCCTTTCCCCCATTCCCTCTCCCCCCGCAAAGCCGGCTCCTTCCTGTCCTGTCCCTAGCCCGCTACTCCCTTCTGTTCCCCCTGTCTCCTTCCTCTGCCCAGCCTCCGTGTACCCTCGTCCCGGGCTTTCCCTTCCCGTGCCGCTTTCCTGCACAGCCCGAGCTCCCTCGCCGCCCTTTGTCGTGCCCTGCTCTCGCTCCTCTCTTCCCGTGCCCCCTTTCCTTCTTTGCCCCGCAGCCGCGGGGCTCGGGCTGCCGGAGAATAAAGCCCCGAGGGCCGGAGCCCGGCGCCCCTGGGCCCTTGCGGGAGTCCCCGCGCGGGGCCGGAGGCTCTCGGCGGATCCCCCCGTGCCGCTCAAGCAGCGCGGCCGACAGCGCCGGAGCTGCGGCTTTGCCGGCATCGCGCTAAGAGCGGCCCCCGCTCCGTGCCGGGCCGTCCCCGCCGTCTGTGCCGCTCCCTCTCTCGCTGCCCCTGGCCCGTGACAGCGAGGCTGGGCAGGAACCTCAAGCCTTCTGGGGGCTGCCCCCCCTTTCTTGTTGCAGCAGAATCCCTTGCTGGGGCCATGCACGTGTGGGAAGGGCTTGGGGGAAGCGCTGCGCTGCTGTCCGGGGCAGTCGGATTCGTTCGGAGCCTTCTTTGGGGGTCAGGGAAAGGCGGGGTGAAGACTCGGGGCTCTGATGCCGTTGGGGGCACCCCAAGGTGCCCGGGAGAGGGAGCCCCACGGCGGTGCAGGAGCAGGTGGGGGGCGGGCGAGGGGCGGGGGTCACGCTGGGTGCCGTCCCCCGGAGGGACCCAAAGCTGCCACCAAATGCACAGGGAGGGGTGAGTGGGTGTAGGATGCTAAAACCTGGCAAGGCATTCGGTTTTCTAGGTATTGCTAAAGAATAGGAATTGGTCTCTAAACTCAGCTGGGGAGAAACCCTCTCTATGCACTCATTTGTTTACAGGAATGTAGAAGGTTCCGACTGGAGATGGGTAGTAGTTCTGAAGATATTGCCGTGAGGTTTTGATCTAGGAACGGACCGAGCTGTGCCCTGGAACCCTCAGAACAGCTGCAGGGGCTGAAGGCGATAGAAAGGGCTCTCTGGCACCTTTTGCCTCCGTTCTCTGCCAGCGCCCAAAGCGTGTCGCAGTCCCGGAAGAGGCGCTTGTCATCCCGAGAGCCAAAAGGAAGACGTGTAAAATCCCAGCTCTGCCTTGTGTTTCGTGTGGGTTTTTTACTTCGTATTGATGTCATTCCAGAGAGCAAGGAAAGAAGAAACGTGACCGGCTCCCACTATTACTGTGTGAAGGCTTTCTTGAAAGGCTGCTGTATTTCTATTGTCTTTTTCCACTCCAAGCTTGACTTTTGCCCTCGTTTTTCGAGCTCTGCTGCATTGGGTGTCCCAAGGAGGGCGGGGTTCCTCAGCAGGGCTCTTAGGAGGCGGCGCTGATTCTGCTTTTTCTGAAGGCGTCTCAAAGCGCGCTACCAGAATGACAGTTTTGTGCACTGGAAAGCTTTCCCTCAGTGCCATCAGCGCACGTCCGTGTCTGAATTGTGGAAGCAGACGGACTCAGAAAAGCCAGCACCCGGAGCAGATTTCTGTTGGCTCTGTGTCTGTGAGAAGCGGGCTGTGTGCTGGACGGGGAGAGGCGCTGTTGGAGAGCGGCATCAGCGCCAGGTGTGAGCTGTGAGGATGATGGGGGGCTCGGAGCAGCCCCAGGTGTGAGCTGTGAGGATGATGAGGGGCCGGCTCCTGCCGGGGGGGGGGGGGGTGCGAGGCTGTTTTAGGGGGAGGCTTCGCCTCAGCTGCCTTTTGCATGGAGCTGCTGAGTAGAGGGGTTCACGGGGGGGCTCCCGGGGCTGTCTCATGGAAGGACTGCGAGAGCTTCTCGCAGCGTCTGGGCGAACACCTGGATACGCGCTTGGATCCGCGGAGCATCGCTTCAAGGAGGTGCCGAGGGACGAATCTTTGCGCCGGGAAGCAGCAGCCGAACGGCTGAGGGCGTGTGGATTTGGAGCGGGGACTTTGGTCCTTTCCCTTTTCAATTGGATCTTGGCAGTCCCCCCTCCCCGCTTCCCCAGGAACAAAAAGGGAGCTTGTGAAGACAAAAGAAATGAAGGAGAGGCAAGCAGCTACTCTCCTAATATTGTCTGTGTTTGAACTAGGGGGGATCCGCTTTCGCTTGCGGTTCCAAGGATGTCGATTGAAGGAAAAGCTGCCTTTTCCCGGCTGTTAGGGGTATCCCAGGGGTGACAGGGAATCCCTGCGTTCCATTTGAACGGGAATGGGCAAAGTATTGTTGTCATCGGATGGCTTTGATTTGAAGGTAGCCAGCCCATTTTCATCATCCTAAGGTTTAAATGGAGGGGACAGCGCTGGTGTCCCTCCTTAGCAAGGGTTTGAATGGAGGTCAAAATCCCCCCTTGCACATGGCTTGAAGGATTTCATTGGAGGAAAGCCCCTTCTTTTCTGCTCTCCTAGGGGATGAACTTGAAGGGGAGAAGCCATTTCTTTGCCCTTGTTGAAGCGAGGTGAGCGCCGCCCGCGGCGTCAGTTTCGGGGTTGAGTTGCGGGAAGCCGCAGCTCTGGCGGCGTTTGCAGGGCTGCAGTCGGGCTGTGCCGCTGCATTTGAGGGCGCTTCTTGTGGCCGCGGCCCGGGCCGGAGCGTTGCCGCTCGGGAGCGCTGCCGGCCCGGGCCGGGCGGGTGCCGAGGCGCACGGGGAATTTGGCGCGGCAGCGGCGGAGCCGCTTTGCCGGTGCGAGCCGCCGTGCGGAGCCGAGGGCAGCTGGCGCCGGGCCGGCCAAGGGCGGCAGAGGCGGCGCGGGCGCTGCTGCGCCGGCCCGGCCGGTGCCGGCCGCTCTGTCCGCTCCGGGCGCGGGGCTCGGGCGCCGCCGGGGCCCCCCGGGCAGGGGGAGCGGGCGGGGGCGGGGGGGTCTCCGGGGCGGCGCCGCCCCTGCGCGCCGGAGCAGCCGCCGGAGGAGCCGCTTTGCCGCCGGGAGCCGCGCTCCGTCCGGGGCCGGCAGCGCGCGGTTGGGCTGCCGCAAGTTCTTGGGTGTCGTGGTTCGGAGGTGCTTTGTAGGGATCGATCGCACGGGTTTGTTCTGGTCGCAGTGGGTGTGCGCTAAGGGCTATGGCGTTCTTCCTGACCGGTACGGTTCTCGGTTCTTCGGGTGGTGACGATAAAGGTTTGGTTTGAATCGAGTTCCGTAGTCGGATATTTTTTTTGCCGGGCTATTCTGTTTTTAAAGGCGTGCAATGGTTTCTACGGGTCGTTGCGTGAAGCAGCGGCTCGGATTTTAATTCTGTCGCCGTGGCTTTTATTAGCGTGGGCGTGTAGCGTTTGTTTCGGTGGGTTCGAGGTGGCGTCGTGTCGTTAATAGCGGCGGGGTTTTTAAAATCTCTCTAATTGCGTTTGTGTTTCTCGTCTTCCAGGGCTTTTATTTCTTTGGTTTGTTTGATTGTAGTGTACGTTTTATTGTGACGGATCATTTGGGAGATCTTGTCAATGGTTACGTTTCTCTTTCGGCTTTGTGTTTATTTCTGGGTGGTATTTTTATTTTGATCGAATGAGGCTCTATGCGTTTATTCTTCAGTTGGGAATAATTTTTTTGAGGTAAATTAAAGTTGCTTTGGTTTGGGGGACTTTTGTTTTACAAATGTATTTTCTTTTGGTTTTTTTTGTTTTTTTGTTTTTTTTTTTCTTTTGGTTTCTTGTTGTCCTTTGACGTATTTGGTGGTTATTGATCAGTTTTATTTTTGGGAACGTGGGTATTTATATGGTGGGTCTTTTTAAGTTGGGTTTTTTTTTTTTTTTTGGGTAGTTATTTTCTTATTTTTTAGTGGTTGAGATTTTTTGGTTTTTTTCTATTTCGTTCATTAGTTCGCTTTCTAAAGTTCTTTTGACAGAGTATTGCTTATTCTTTGAGTTAGTGTAGATGTAGAATTTTGGTTAGTTTTTAAAATAACGTTCAGGGTCAGTGGCACTGATTGGAGTTGAGCGAGTTGGTTTGGGTTTTTTTAGAGGTTTTTGTGATTTGCTGCGTGTGTTTCTCAAGGGTTTTCTTTTCGTTTGGTTCCATTTTTCTGATGTGATGAGAACTGTTAGTGAAAAGAGTGTTGTGTGTTTTTTTCGCTGGCAGTCGTTTGGCTGGTGGAGGTATCTTGATGGTTTTGGAAGACATTGGTGGGAATTCGATGCTGTTTGTTTTGTCATTGCATTTAGGAATTGGATTTTAAATGTAAAATTCTAAGGATAGCTATCTTTAAACAAAACGAGTAGATGTGTAGAAATGGGAATAAACTTTCATTTTGATCTATTCGATCTCTATTTAAAATTTAACAGGTAACTTAAGTCATGATATATTCCAATAAGATATTGTATTTTTCAAAGAGCATTGTGTATGTTGATAGATATATCAATAGAGATGATAAATATAAACACAGCTCAAAGGAAATTTTAAATCTAGAAATGTGTTGCGAATCTATGCAGATATATAGATCAAATTATTAAAGGATTGTAAATGTAAAGTTACATAAATCCATACAACACGTAATACAAGTGATACCGTATAGATCTTATGATGGTATATTATAGGAAACGGCTATAAATCTAGTACATCACTATGATATAATATCTAAAACATTATAGATATGGTAACTGTAAATACAACAACATTATTAAAAGTAGTTTAAAAGAAAGGATGGTTTTGTTTTTTACTTGGCAAAAGCAGGGGTTTTATTATAAAAACTACAAATACAAATGATAGAAAGGTAGAAATCTACTTGTAAAAAGATCTCATGAATACATCAAGATGGATATAAAAATTGAAAATATTAGAAAAAAGAAGTTGTAGCAGTAGATTTGGTACATGATAAAAATAATGATTTATCTCTATGATGTGAATAATAGATATGTGATATGTAATGATGAATGGAATGCATCAGTATAAACGGTGACTATAAAAGTGAATCTAATTATGCAAGCTCTAAATATAAAACTATTTCAATAGAGTTGAAAAGAAGGGTTTTTTGGTATTTGTTTGGTTAGAGATGGGATTTTTTTTGGAAGAATAAAAGTATGATAGAAATCTAAATGGAAGTCGAGAAATATACAGTCAATATATAATGATATTGCTAAAACCACAAAGTATGAATAAATACAGATAATAGGAATAGGCATAATAGATGGTATAAAGGACGTAACACATCACTGTCCGGTCTAAATATGCGTGTGAATAGAACTAGGAAAACTAGAACTATCAAATTTATTTCAAGAAGGCATGAAAGAAAGGGGGCTTATTTGGTTCTTGTTTGGTAAGAGGCAGGTTTCTGGCATTTATTTTTAGAGGAGTTTTTGGGGGGGATGGCCCCTGTTCTTTTTTGCCGCCTTGGCCGCCCGCAGGCCCAAGGCGCGCGGCGCCCCCGGCTGGGGTGGGCGGCAGTGCTGCCGCCTTGTGGGCAGAGCGCGGTACTGCAGCCCGCCGCCGCCGCCAGGCAGCCCTCTTGGGCGTGGCGCGTGGCGGAGTTTGTTTGACCTTCTGAAAATGGCGGCCAAAAGGGCGGGAAAGCGGAGGACCCCGGTGTGTCTATGCGGACTGCCTGCACGGAACACCGACGCCGGCGCAGCCCCGGCGGGATTTTCTCTTGCGTTTTAGGTGTACCCGACACGGGCTGTGTGGTCAGTGGCGCCGCGGGCGGGCGTATTTTGGCGTGTTTCTGACCGGCATGTGAGTAACCGCCTCTCTCGGCCGAGGGGTCCTCTCTCGGCCGCCATGTTGGGAGTGGCGCGTCGCCAATGTCGCGGGATTTTTTTTTTTTGACCTTCTCAAAATGGCGGCCAAAAGGGCGGGGATATCGCGGACCCGGGAGTCTGCCGCCCTGTGGCCAGAGCCCGGTACTGCAGCCCCCCGAGCCAGCGCCCTGCCCCTCGCCGCTGGCTGCCGGGGGCGGGGCAAGGGCGCGGCTGCCGAGCGAGGCAAGGGCGAGGGGCGGGAGCGAGGGGCGGGCGGGGCGGGAGCGAGGGGCGGGCGGGGCGGGCTCGGTAAATGGCCGGGAGGGGTGAAAGACGTTCAGGAGTGCAAAAGGGACACGATGGCTGAGAAGAATGGCCGGGGGGGGGGGCGGCCCGGCGGGGCCGCTTTCGGCGGGCGGCGGAGGCGCGGTCGTAGCGCTCCGCGGGCCGGGGGCAGCGAGCGGGGGCGGGCGAACGCCGTCGGAACGGAGCTGCACCCCCCCCCGAGCCCGCACACGCGCCTCTCCAGGAAGCGACGGCGGGCCGGAAAATCCCGGCGGGGCGGCGGCGCTGCCCGCCCTTTCTGCCGCCAGCTTTGCAAGGTAAGACCGTCCGCCCCGCCCCGCCCCGTCCCGCCGCCCTCCGGTGTCTGTAAACAGACGGACTCCCTCTGGCTTCCCACTTCTCCGTGCTGGAGAGTGGGAGAAAGGTCCGTGCTGCTTGCCGTGTCCTCGGTGGGCAGAGAGCTCTGACCTTGCCTTGCATGGGCTGCTGAGGATTGGATCCATGGGGATGTGCTTTGATGCATTTAGTGACCTTTACAGATTTCTTTCCCCGCTTTTTTCAGTTCCCAGAATCATGGAAGAATTCAGGTTGCAAGGGGCTCTAAAGATCACCTCATTCCAAGGCTGCTGCTGCCGTGGGCAGGGACGTGCTTCCATCGAGCAGCTTGCTCAGAGCCTCATCGCAGAGCACCGACGGGCCTTGAGCACTTGCAGCGGTGGGGCAGCCCCGGGACCTCTGAGCAACCTGTGCCCTGTGCCAGCCAGGTGCCAGAGGAGGAAGGAAGCCCTTCCCACCTGGAGCAGAGGCTGCGTAGCCTTGTGTCACCGAGCGTGTGAGACAGAAAGGCCCTTCCTTTCTGGAGGGGTAACAACACTCAAAGCTCTTTCTCGGGACAAGCAGAGCAATGGAAGGCCAAAGTAGCCTTCAGTTCTTCCAGCAGCTTTGGGAACAACTTGAAGGAGGAGCAGAGCTGGCCTGGTGCCTGCCATGGCTGTCTGTCTTCTTGGCTGAGGCTTTATAAATGAGGCGCTTTTCTGTAGTTCCTTTTCAGGCATGACGTGCAAGTTGCCCCTAGAAGTCCAAAGGCAGCTGTTTTCTTAGCAGAAGGAAGTCAGGAGGAGGCAAAGCCAGCAGCTAAGTCTGGATAAAAAACTTGGCTAACCTCTTTTCCCCCCCTCCTCCAAACAGGCAAGTGTGAAGCACTCAGCAGAGATCTGCCCAGGAAGAAAAGCAGAGCCAATCTCTGAGAAGAAGGGACGTGCGAGCTCTGGCGAGGACGGCTGCTCCCCCTGGCCTTGGTGTGGGACCTCCTGAGCTGCCATTCCTGTGGTGGGAGTGTTTCTCCTCTCCTCCAGCCAAGCCAGAGACCGCCTAGGGAGGAAGCAGGTAAGGTTGAAGTACCGAGGTCTCCCAGGTAAGAAGTGACACGGCAAAAGGAAATGGCCTCAACTTGCAGCAGGGAAGGCTTAGATTGGATTGGAGGGAAAATTTCTTCCCTGAAAGGGTGCTGAGGCGTAGGAGCAGGCTGCCCAGGAAAGTCCCCATGCCTGGAGACATGTCAAGGATGTCAAGATGTGGTGTTTAGGGACCTGACTTGGGGGGGCAGCAGCTGGGCTCGATGTCCTTAGAAGGCTTTTCCAACCGCAAGGATCCTACGGATCCTATGGTTCTGGAAAGCCTTGACCCCTCTGGCTCTAGCACAGCACCTGGATGCTGACAAAATGAGGCTGGTCCTAGAGCCTGGAGGTCCCTGTGCCACAGGGAGAGGACAAGCCGGTGTCACCTGCAGGGAGGGTCTCGTCCCCAGAGAGCCGTCAGTGACTCCGTCCCTGCCCGGGGCTCTGGGTGCGCCCTCGGGGGGCGGGGGACGACACCTGCCCTCAGGTGTCCCTCTGGGCACCTGGGAAGGGAACCAGGTCCATCCGTGCGGCAGCTCCAGGGCTTGCAGGCTTTGGGGCTTTGCAGCTGTGTGCCTTGTCACAAGGTGGCAGGGACGTGACACTGCCTGGCAACGCTGCTGGCCTCGGATCCTTGCTGCTCTCATCCTTATCCCATATGGATTTAGCAGCAATCTTCTGTCTTTGCTTTCAAACTGTCCTTGGGAGAGTTCCAAGAGAGGGTCATTAGTTATTTCAAAGCCTACATCTTTTACCTCTTGGCACTGAAGAGAAAAGACACAAACCTGCTTTGCATCCTTCTGCCTGGAAGTCATTGTGACACACAGGGAAGGGAGGAAGGGGCTGGCCGGGGTCAGCCTCTGCTGAGCCTCAGCTCTGGCTGCTCCTGCTCACAGGGTAAAGCCAAAAGCTGTCGTGATCAAAAACGCAGGCCGCCCTTCTGACCTGAGTCACAGGGGCCGTTTCTTCTGAATGAATCAAGGTGGGAAATCATTCTTGGAGCTTCAGAAGAAAAAAAACCCCAGAACCGTAGGTACGTTTGTAAGAGTGGGTATGTACGTACATTTCCTTCGATGAAGAAGAAAATCTTAGAAATATCATGTCACGTCTGGCTTCCTAGAGAAGATCCTGACCTCTGGGCTTCTGAAAGCAAATGGCTGTGCATTTATAGGAGCGTTTCCCTTCTTTTTATGTGCCTCCCCCAGTCATCTTCTACCCTTGCCCACGGCAAGGAGAGCGCGGTGATTTGGCTGCTCCGCTCTGCCGAGGTTGTTGCAGGCTGTGTAGCAGGGAGTGAGGCCTTTTGTGGCTGCTCATCAGACATTTTCCTACAGCCTTCTCCCTGCAATGGTAAAATGAGACTTGTGTTAGCGAGCAGTCAAGTAGAGCAGGTAACATTAGAAAAGAATTGTTTCTGAGCTGCTGTTCACTAGCACGTGTTTCCCCTTTCCGGCAGAGCGCGCATCATTGCGGGCTTGGGATCGATTGAAATGCGCTAAGGAAACCAGCTCTGGGGAGGGAGGGAGGGAAATGCTCTCTTAACATGTGCCAATTCTTCTGTCAAACTCATCAGGGCAGGACAGCGTTCAGACTGAAAGTGTAAGAAGATGTGGAGGGAGACAGAGAATCTGACAGGAGCACCGGACTCACAAGTGCACGAATTTTGCTTTTGGCTTGGATTCAAACGCAGAAGTTGTAAGGAATTTGGGAAGGAGAAGGGACATTTCAGAAGGAGAAGAAGAAAAAGAAGTTGTTGTTGTTGTTACAGCCCTGGCAAAATCTTTGGTTCTAGCTAATAAAGGAAGCTAGTTGAAATAAAAAAAAAAAGAAAAAAAAGTGGTTTTTTTTTTTCCTTCGCTGTTGTATTCGTTGGTGGTTCGTTATATGGTGTGTTGTTTTATTTCTTGGTCTTATTACCTCTGTGTAAATAGTTTTTTTGAGTGAAGCTAACTTTCTGGACGGGTTGGTTTGTATTTGAGGTAGGATAAATTTCAAGAGGTTTCTTTCCTAGACTTCTGACAGGTATTCCTGGGATTTTGGTTTTGTTTACTGTGTGTATCAACAGAGAGATTTGGTAGGGCCAGCTGGGCTGCTGGAGTTTTGGGTGTTAATTTATGAGATGGCTTTTGTTCAATGCAGTTTTGAATTGTTGAAAGGGTTTTTAATGTAGTGGTTTTAAGGCGGTCTTTAAGAATTGTTTGTATCGTTTCACGTTGTTTGTAGTCGGTGTACGATCAGGGATATGGTGGAACTTCTTGAACGTTCTGGTTTTAGCGTTCCTAAGTTCCGATTTCTTTCTGCTTTGCTGTTTTGTTTCTGGTTTTCTTTTGGGGGACAGGGGCGTTTGTAGACGGTGGGTTTCTAGAGGCAATGTGTCTTTCAATTTGGGTAGTGATATTTCTTAGTATTTTAATAGTTTCGATTTTTTTTATTTTCATGCTTTTAATGAGTTGTTTTAAAATTTGGAAGATAACCTTTCTAGATGATTGGTTATTATTTGTGAGTTAGCCTCAAGGTAGAGCTTTGGGGGCTTTTTTTAGTAATGTTTAGGGTCAGTTGTAGGGTTTTGAGTTTAGTGAGTTGGTTGGATTTAATTTTTCACGGGTGTTTGTTTTGACTAGCAGTTCTGTCATTTTCCATGTGTATCTGAGTTTTTTGGGGTTTTGAGCCATTGGTTGAGGAGGAAGTTTATGATGAGAATGTACGGAGCTTTTGGGCTAGTTATAGTGGGATTTCAAATGTCTTGACAGTTCGGTTGATTTGAGTTTTTCTTAGGGTTAAATGTTGTGGGGTCTTTGTTCTGTTAGTCCTAGAAATAGGTTTGGTTTGGATACGCTGCGATGGGATGAGCGTGGGCTGCGTACCGGTGCTGCCGAAGGCGCGGTATTTGTGTGGTTCTGATGCGTTGGGTTAATGAATTGATACGGTCTAATATATAGATTAATTAAAGTAGAAATAAATATCAATATAAAAACAAATATAAAATGATAGTGGTAAACATAAATATAGAAAACAAATAGATAAACACATAAAACTATACTATATAGTATATTATTGTAACAGATGCTAATCTATAGAAACGATAGTCTATTATATATGTATACAAAGATATATAAAGATCGGTTGTAAATATAAAAATATTTAGATAGAGTTAAAAGGAATTGGGGATTTTTTGGGATTTTTTTTATTAGGTTATAGGCTGGGGTTTTTTTTCTAGATAGAAATAATATAAAAATAAAAATCCAGATCTCCAAATATATAACGCGTATACCGATCTCTCTAAATATTGAATATAAAGAAATAGAAGTAAAAGAATATCTAGGATATAAAAATACTATATATCTATTATTCTATTAAAAGGTATTCTCTCTAGTATGTATAATACCTACAAATGTAATAAATAAAAATTATAAAAGTAAATGTGAAGAGAATGATGAAAAATGAGATGATTTTTAGAGTTTTAAATATGGTTTAGATAAAGGGGTGTCTTTGGTTTTTGTTTGGTTAGAGGCAGGGGTTTTATTTGAAAGAATAGAAGTATTATAGAAATGTGAATCTTAAGATAGAAATCTATCATAAGTCTAGAAAGAGAAATGACGAAACTATGGATAGAAATTGAAATCTAAATCTATGTCAGTAATATGAAGAGTTGTAGTATAGAATAGAAATGACCTTATGTGGCAATATAAATGAGAAATGGGAATAGAAATAGAAGAAGATGTAAATATAGTTGGAAAGAAAGGGAATTTTTTGGCTTTTGTTTGAGTAGAGGCAGGGGTTTTATTTGAAATAACACAAGTGTTCCAGAAGTGAAAATCTGAAGGCAGAAATAGATAATCAATGAATCAAAATACGTATAAAAATATAGAAATAAGTCCTCGGAATAGATGGAATATAGAATATCAATTGATTTATAAATTGACATTGATAAAGAGAAATGGATCAGTAAGCAATACACATTATAAATAGAAATGTGACTATCAATAGGAAAACCTAGGGGTAAAATCTATTCAAATATTGTCTAAAAGAAAGGGTTGGGGTTTTTTGGGCTCTTCTTGGGTTAGAGGCAGGGTTTTTATTTGAAATAATATGAACATAGATATTACTCTTACCTGTTTCTAAATATTGAGATAGATAATCAAGATATAAATATAAAACCTAAGGAAATAGAAATAATAGGAAGGGATGTAATATAGAATACAAATAAGAGTATACATTGATATACAGTTTAAATGTCAATGTGAACATGAACCTGAAAGATACAATTTTAAAAAAGATTGAAATAGAGTTGAAAAGAAAGGGGTTCTTTTTGGCTTGAATTTGGGTAGAGGCAGGGGTTTTATTTTAAATAATGGAAGAGTTACAGAAGTAAAAATCCTAACACAGAAATATAGATGAAATATAGAAAGATAGGAATAAAAAGATGTCAATAAATAGAAGAAATAGGAACAGATGTAAAATAGAATATAAACTTATAAAAAATCGGAAATTATAAATGTAAAAATAAACATTACACATCAATATACATTTGAAATATAAATGTGGATATAAAGATGAAAAAAAAATAATTTTTTTACAAATTTAAATGCAGTCGAAATTAAAGGGGGTTCTTTTTGGCTTTTATCCGGGTAGGGGCAGGGGAATTATTTTAAATAATGTAAACGTTACAGAAGCAAAAATCCTAACAAATATATACTTACTATGTAAAAATATGTATAAAAATAGAGAAATAAATTTAAGTACTAGGGAGAGATGTAATATAGAATAGAAATTTATTTATAAATAGAAATGTATAAATATACATCAATACGCATTATAAATAGAAAGGTGAATATTAATATGAAAAACTATTTTAAAAAATATTTACGTATTTTTTAAAAGAAATTGTTGGGTTTGGGTTTGGTTTGGTGTTTTTGGTTTTTTTTTTTTTTTATCCTATTAGGTTAGAGGCAGGAGGATTTTTTTCTTCTTCCTGGTTGTTTTGGGGCATTTATTTCAGAGCAGCTTCTGGGGGGGATCGCCCCTGTTCCTTTTTGCCGCCTTGGCCGCCCGCAGGCCCAAGGCGCGCGGCGCCCCCGGCTGGGGTGGGCGGCAGTGCTGCCGCCTTGTGGGCAGAGCGCGGTACTGCAGCCCGGCGCCGCCGCCAGGCAGCCCTCTTGGGCGTGGCGCGTGGCGGAGTTTGTTTGACCTTCTCAAAAGGGCGGAAGAACGGAGGGCCCCCGGCGGTGTGTCTATCCGGAATGCCTGCACGGAACACCGATGCCGGCGCGGCCCCGACGAGCTTTTCTGTGGCGTTTCAATTGCGATGATGGCATTCCGATTCGCCTGCAGGGTTCGGCGTCGCGGGAAATCGTTTCTAGGGCTCGAGGTGGGTGTCGGCATTTTGATCAGGCAGCTGGCAAAACGGCTACGCCTTGGGGTCTTTCCAAGGGGCGCTGGGGGCGGGGCCGGGGCGGGGCGCCGTGTCGACGAGGTGACGTCATTCGGCGGCACTCTGCCTGCAGTTCGCCCATGCAGACGGCAGGGGGCGCTGTGCCGGCAGTGCGCCCATGCAGGCGGCAAAGGGCGCTGTGCCTGCAGTGCGCCCATGAAGACGGCAGGGGGCGCTGTATAAATAGAGTATTAAGTATAAACTATCTAGAAGAAGAAATAAAAGCTCGATGTCACCTGCAGCTGTAGAAAATTTCAGGCTCCCATGGAGGAAATAGTTTTCCTAAAATCATTACCGTTTTGGGGTTTTTTGCACTCCCCGGTAGCCTGAACGTTTCTACTGCTGCTTTTTTATCCTAAAGCCAGAATGGAAATCCCAGATTAGAAATACAGGGAAAGAAAGAGAGAAAGAAAGAAAGAGAGAGAGAGAAAGAGAGAAAGAGAGAAAGAAAGAAGGAAAGAAAGAAGGAAAGAAAGAGACAGAGAGAAAGAAAGAAAGAGAGAGAGAGAAAGAAAGAGAGAGAGAGAGACAGAAAGCGAGACAGAGAGAAAGAAAGAAAGAGAGAGAGAAAGAAAGAAAGAGAGACAGAGAGAAAGAAAGAGAGAGACAGAGAGAAAGAAAGAAAGAAAGAGAGACAGAGAGAGAGAGAGACAGAAAGAGAGAGAGAAAGAGAGAAAGAAAGAAAGAGAGACAGAGAGAGAGAGACAGAGAGACAGTGAGAACGAAAGAAAGAGAAAGAGAGAAAGAGAGAAAGAAAGAGAGACAGAGAGAGAGAGACAGAAAGAGAGACAGTGAGAACGAAAGAGAGAGAGAGAAAGAGAGAAAGAAAGAGAGACAGAGAGAGAGAGACAGAAAGAGAGACAGTGAGAACGAAAGAGAGAGAGAGAAAGAGAGAAAGAAAGAAAGAGAGACAGAGAGAGAGAGACAGAAAGAGAGACAGTGAGAACGAAAGAGAGAGAGAGAAAGAGAGAAAGAAAGAAAGAGAGAGAGAGAGACAGAAAGAGAGACAGTGAGAACGAAAGAGAGAGAGAGAAAGAGAGAAAGAAAGAAAGAGAGACAGAGAGAGAGAGAAAGAAAGAGAGACAGTGAGAACGAAAGAGAGAGAGAGAAAGAGAGAAAGAAAGAGAGACAGAGAGAGAGAGACAGAAAGAGAGACAGTGAGAACGAAAGAGAGAGAGAGAAAGAGAGAAAGAAAGAAAGAGACACAGAGAGAGAGAGACAGAAAGAGAGACAGTGAGAACGAAAGAGAGAGAGAGAAAGAGAGAAGGAAAGAAAGAGACACAGAGAGAGAGACAGAAAGAGAGACAGTGAGAACGAAAGAGAGAGAGAGAAAGAGAGAAGGAAAGAAAGAGACACAGAGAGAGAGAGACAGAAAGAGAGACAGTGAGAACGAAAGAGAGAGAGAGAAAGAGAGAAGGAAAGAAAGAGACACAGAGAGAGAGAGACAGAAAGAGAGACAGTGAGAACGAAAGAGAGAGAGAGAAAGAGAGAAGGAAAGAAAGAGACACAGAGAGAGAGAGACAGAAAGAGAGACAGTGAGAACGAAAGAGAGAGAGAGAAAGAGAGAAGGAAAGAAAGAGAGACAGAGAGAGAGAGACAGAAAGAGAGACAGTGAGAACGAAAGAGAGAGAGAGAAAGAGAGAAGGAAAGAAAGAGACACAGAGAGAGAGAGACAGAAAGAGAGACAGTGAGAACGAAAGAGAGAGAGAGAAAGAGAGAAGGAAAGAAAGAGACACAGAGAGAGAGAGACAGAAAGAGAGACAGTGAGAACGAAAGAGAGAGAGAGAAAGAGAGAAGGAAAGAAAGAGACACAGAGAGAGAGAGACAGAAAGAGAGACAGTGAGAACGAAAGAGAGAGAGAGAAAGAGAGAAGGAAAGAAAGAGACACAGAGAGAGAGAGACAGAAAGAGAGACAGTGAGAACGAAAGAGAGAGAGAGAAAGAGAGGAAGAAAGAGAGACAGAGAGAGAGACAGAAAGAGAGACAGTGAGAACGAAAGAGAGAGAGAGAAAGAGAGAAAGAAAGAAAGAGAGACAGAGAGAGAGAGAGACAGAAAGAGAGACAGTGAGAACGAAAGAGAGAGAGAGAAAGAGAGAAAGAAAGAAAGAGAGACAGAGAGAGAGAGAGACAGAAAGAGAGACAGTGAGAACGAAAGAAAGAGAGAGAAAGAAAGAGAGACAGAGAGAGAGAGACAGAAAGAGAGACAGTGAGAACGAAAGAAAGACAGAGAGAGAAAGAGAGGAAGAAAGAGAGACAGAGAGAGAGAGAGACAGAAAGAGAGACAGTGAGAACGAAAGAAAGAGAGAGAGAGAAAGAGAGAAAGAAAGAAAGAGAGACAGAGAGAGAGAGAGACAGAAAGAGAGACTGAGAACGAAAGAAAGAGAGACAGAGAGAGAGAGAGACAGAAAGAGAGACTGAGAACGAAAGAAAGAGAGAGAAAGAAAGAGAGACAGAGAGAGAGAGACAGAAAGAGAGACTGAGAACGAAAGAAAGAGAGAGAAAGAAAGAGAGACAGAGAGAGAGAGACAGAAAGAGAGACAGTGAGAACGAAAGAAAGAGATAAAGAGAGACAGAGAGAGAGAGAAAGGGAGAGAGACAGAGAGACAGAGAGAAAGAAAGAAAGAGAGACAGAAAGAGAGACAGAAAGAAAGAAATAGAGAGAAAGGAAGAGAGCGAGAGAAAGAAAGAAAGAGAGAGAGAAAGAAATAGAGAAAGACAGACAGAAAGAAAGAAAGAGAGAGACAGGAAGAGAGCGAGAGAAAGAAAGAAATAGAGAAAGACAGACAGAAAGAAAGAAAGAGCGAAAGAAAGAAAAGGAAAAAGGAAAGGAAGAAAAAAAAAAGGAGGAAGAGAAAGGAAGAAAAAAAATGAAAAAGGAAAAGGGTGAGAGTGAAAAAGAAAGCGCGAAAGTGGAAAAGGGGGTGAAAAACAGAGTGAAAAAAAGAAAAAAGATTAGGAGTGGAAAAGAAAGGACATTCGGGAGGGGCGGTGCTGCCTAAGGTGCTTCCGCGCCCAGGAGCGAAGGAGCCGTTTGATCCCCTGGCGGGAGCGCCGCTCCCGGTGGCGGAGAACGGAGCGGTGGCTGTCAGTCCGAGACTCCAACTCCCGGCAGGCCCTGCGGCCGTAAAGCGCGGCGTCTGACGCAACGGCCGACGCGCCATATGAATGGCTGGCGGGCCGAGGCGGCCGCGTGCCGGGGGAGCGGGCTGGGCGCGGGGAGCTCCCGGCGCCTGTCCCACGCGGGACGGAGCCGCGGCAGCGACGCCGGAGGGGCGAAGCCTCCGTCCGGCCGCCCGCACGGAGCCGAGCGGCGCGGAAGGGGCGTCCGCCCGGTGCCTCGGCCTCGCTCAGCGGTCCCGGTGGCGGGGGCTGAGCTCGGGCGGGGCGCGCTGCCGCCCGCCGATGGCGGAGCGCCAGGCGGTGCTTTGCTGCCGCGGGCCGGGAGCTGCAGGAGCCGCCCCGGGCGAGCGGCGCCGGGCGCTGCCGCGGTCACTGTGCGGCGGCTGCCCTCGGGCTGGCGGAGGCGCGGGAGCCGCCGAGCTGCAGCCGTCTCCCTCGGGCCGCTGCCGCTGCTGCGGGCGGGGGCGGACGAGCGGCTGCGGAGGCGGCTCCGCGGCGTGCTCAGCCTTGCGAGCAGAGAGCGCTCGACATCGCTGGCATGACACGGCTGCTGAGTGCCTCAGTGCTCGTGGCTCTTTCTTCCACGCAAACAGATGGAGCGGCATCGCTGAGCAGTAAAACACAGCGATGGCCCGGAGAATGGCGAGCGCAAGGAGCGCCGGGCAGGATCCTTCTGATGGCACAGGTGCGATCGGCAAACTCAGCCCCTTGTGCCCCTGCCCTCCCGACCCCCAGGGGAAATGCTCTCCAGCCTCGAGCTGCTGAGAGACAAAACGTGTGATTTGACACTAGGGTCCGGAAAAGGTTTCCGTTTAGATTAGCAAATGCCTCCATTGTTCTCGGTTACATCCTAGGATCGGTTTTAGGCAGTGACTTTCTACCGCTTGTCGGATTTTCTTGTGCAATGGTAAGAAAATAGGCAGGTCTGATACTGGTTTCGCTTTTTTTCTACTTCATGTTCCATGAGCTGCTTTTATCCAAGCAATTGTTTTAAAGTTCTACTGTAGGCGTTTCTGGTTCACTTTTTTTTTTTTGTTTTTTTTCCTCTAAATCGGCAGTAAATATAGCTGAGTAAAATTACCTTGGTTTTCTTCCTTCTTAAATGTTTTTATTGATAATCCTATTTGAATATGCAGAACACGTGGGTATGTCCTGTAATATATCCTAGCTTTTCTTGTTTACAGGGTACTCAGGAAATATTTTTCCCTTCGAGTCCCACTGAAACATTCTCCGTGCAATCTCCGTTAAGGTCTGTGTTTACAAATAAGCCACCATCAGCTGAGATATTTGCCTGTGTACCTTTTCCTGTCATTCAGAGCTTGCGTTCTGTGGTTTTTATGATAAACCTATCAAACTTGCGAAACCGTTTTGCAAGTCTTGACCGTTGAAGGCAGCAAGAAGTGGTTTTAAAGCCTGTTCTTGAGCAGACGAAGGGAAAAAGTGTGAATTTGCTGCTGAACTTGTCCTTTTTCATTTGACTTGCCTTGAATTATTTAGGAAGAGAGAGCACTAGAAAAAAGAGAGAAATAGAATTGGTTCTTGAGCCCTCCTAAAATGCTCCCTGTGATTCCGTGTGGAGCCAAAGTGAAGGGTGATGGAACAGAGCCCCTGTGCTTTAGAAGGAAATCAATTTCAACCTGATCTCCACCCTGAGTCTCCCTAATTTCTGTTTCTAAAATGCAAACTCAGTTTAGGAAGTGTTGGGAGTTAGTATTTTGGGGAAGAAATGGCAGTTGCACAAACCGTTCCATTTCCCAGAGGCTCTGGGAAGGATTCATTTTGTAAGCGCTGTAACTGCCATCGGTTGGGGGTTCGGGGTTGGAATGTGCACTTGCCCTCCTATAAAGCACTCGTTCATTTGCATTTCAGTGCCAGGAGTCTGGAGAAACTGGAGAAGAGCCCAAGAGACATTTTTCATCCTGAGATACAAAAGGTAGGAAGTGACTTTTTTTGGTTTGGTTCTTTTTCTTTATGATTTCCTGGAAATAGAAGTAATTAAGTATAGATCCTACTGGTTTGTTTCTTCCAGTAGCTAATAAGAATAATAATAATAATCTAATACTACTTAAACTGTCTCTTTATCCATTGAACTGGCCATTTCAAATCCAAACTTCTAAACACCAATAAAACCATCATCCTTGTAGAATCTTTAATAGGAGGGGGCTAAAGATGCTGTTTTTGTTGACAGGATTTATTGGTTCTTGAAGGGCAAGAGGTGAGTACAAGCCTAACTACTTCTTGCTCACAGACCCGTCCGGTGAATGCGGCTTTGTATTTGGATGGGCTTTTGATGACTTCTAAATCAATTGCTCGTTACAGTAAAAAGAAGTCATGTTTTTTTGAACCTGACAGCAAAAATAACTTGAAGCACCAATTTAATAATAATTGATCACCCGTCTAAGTTAATGATTTTATGCTATACTATCAAAGTTTAAAGGTAAATTATTGTGTAGTAGGAGATGGTATAAAATGTATGTTCTAACGTGTAGGATGTATGCAAAGATTAGAGGAAACAAATTTTTATGTCTTCTGTTTGACTGTTTACCAAATAATATTTGGTTTTATTTTCCTGGGATCGGTGAATTTTAAATTTGGAGTCCTCTATGCTAAGGATGGTCAGCTTACAGGTGATGAAATGTTCAGTCATGGTGAGGTTTTCACCTTCTCCTTAATTGTTTTGCTCATCTGAAAAGAAAAAAAAAAAAAAAAAAAAAAAGGTATGTTTATTATTTGTTACCCCGTTCTGTCCGTTTCCTCAGTATTTGCTGGAGCTCTGCTTACCCAAGCTTTGGGTAAAACAAGCTTTGGGTTCCTTCTGTCCCACTGGGTGTTGCCCAGTTTGGTTGCATCTGGTGAAATTCAGCCTGAGCCCTTACAGAACCAGCTCAAACCAGGTGAGAGCCATTCGCAGCTCTCTCAGGACACCCGGAGGAGGATGGGTGACGTTTCTGAGCATCTGGCAAGTGCACTTCTATCAAAACTCGGCCTGTGCAATTTCTGGGGAAAACCCTTCTGTATCCTGAAGGGTTCCTCAAAGTCTGTTGAGGATCCGGTTAGCAGTTGCTCACCTGGATGGTTCCAGCTCCTCAAGCTAACACTTGTACTCTTGCCCTGTAGTTTAGATCTATTGTAGTTTTGTTATTTTGCATGATTTTACGTCTTTGGACAGTAACGTGCATTTCACTCTTTGGAACCTCTCGGATCGTGCTTTGGTGCAGCACCACCTAATGGGACACTTGGCTGCTGTGCTGAAGGGCTTGGTTACTAGAATTGTAAATCCCGGAGAGTTTGTAAGTCTTCTGTCCCCAGGGAGGTGTCACGCTTTGTTCACCGTTGCTCTGTTTGTCGGGTGCTGCTTCTCGTCGGAGGTATTAACTTCAAACTGCCCTGTTCTTTTTTGAACTTTTTTTCCTGGTTCTCTCCGTAGGGCAGGGAAGGACTCTCGTATCCCGGTCGTCAGACTCAGCGCTGCCCGAGAAGATACAGAGACTGTAAAAATCATAAGAAGCAACTAGGACTGCAGAGGAAACAAACTGGAGAGAACAAAAGGTGATATTGTTCTCCTTAGCCTGGATTAGAAACATCCACTGCGCTTTGATGCCGGTGGCTGCCAGGGGCTCGTTAGGTCTCTTGAGGCAGGTGTAGGTGTTCACTTGTAGGTTCTATTTTTTGGCAAAGGACCACGAGAGAAGTTTATTTATAGATCCAAATAAACATTCATCTTATCTGAACATAACCTGTCATCCCCTTTCTGACATTAAGGACTCCTGTATAAATACTTGGGGGGGTTTTCTTTGTCGTTTCTGAATGGTTCCATTTTGCCGGCTACTTGAACGAGTCTGAGGGGGTTTAATTGCATACTGCTTCCTTGAAATTCTGTTGGTCTCTGCTTGGAACCCTTCTTGTACTGCTTAATGAAAGACTTCGGATGGTGTTTTCTTGCCTGTTTGTGTTTAAGGTCGTGCTCTGATGCATTTACAGAAGCCATGGCAGGAGAGAGTCAGCTGCTGGAGAAGAGGAGACAGTATTATCCCTGTGCAGCACGGAACTGTGCTACTGCTGTGTCATCAGCTGTGTCTGCACTGAAAGTAGCCACCTTCACTTGTAGGTAGCTCCTTGGTGCTTTAGGACACGCTGAGGGATTTATTCCTTTTGGGATCCACGATGAGAATTCCCAAGAGAGGTAGTAGTAATAAGGTCTGAGATTGGAAAAAAGCCTGTGTCCTTGGAATGTTGTTGTTGTCGTCAAAAGTTAATTTTTCCTTCTTTCTTAGCCAGTAGTCAGCTTTTTGCTTTATTTTTTGTGGTATCAGTATTTGATTGTTTAAAAAATTGCTTCAAAAGAACTGCAGTGGCTGGCCACCAGGACCTTGTTCCGATTTGCCTATTTGCTTGTAGCTAAAACCTTTCCATATTGTTTATCATTCTATTGAAGAAACTGCTGCCCAGTCAACTAAGAACTGAACATCTGTCTGTCTAGGACATGGGGAGAGGATTTAGGTCATGTCTTTGTTTCCAGAAAAAAGTTCCAGTGTAGTTTCTAACTAGAGGAAAAGGGGGGGGGGGGGGGGGGGGGGGGGGGTGAAGACGCGGGGCTCTGATGCCCCTGGGGGCACCCCGAGGTGCCCAGGAGAGGGAGCCCCACTGCGGTGCAGGAGCAGGTATGTTATCACGTACTAGAGAGCAAATTATAAATAGAAATATGAAAATTATAAATATAAAAATATTTTTTAGATCGTTAAAGAAAGCGGTTTTTTTAACTTGTCAATAGGCAGGGTTTTGATGATAAAAATGATAAATACAAAGAATATGAAGGTAGAAATCTAAGTCTAGAAAGATATCATAAATACATACAGATAAAGTTTAAAACTAGAAGAAAAAATCAGTTGCAGCAGTAGATACGATACATAATATAGATAATACTTTAAATACATGTCTAGAATTTTATAGATATTATAGATAATTATTAATAGATTGCATCAAAAGAAACGATAAATATAAATGTGAGTATAATTACACAAAGTATAAAAATATTTCGATACCGTTTAAAAGAAGGTGTTTTCGTGTATTTATTTGGTTAGAGATGGGGCTTTTGTTTGGATTAATAGACGTAGTCTAGAAATATAAATCTAACTGTAGAGAGATCCAATCGATAGAGGAGGCTATTTCTAAAAACACAACCGAACGCCGCCGCCTTCGGGGGAATCGCACGAGCTCGGCCGAAGCAAGGCGAGAGCGGCCGACCCTGAGGGCCTCGAGCGAACCGAGGCGAGGCTTCCGAGGCTGCCTGAAGCGAAGCGAGCCGAGCTCAGGCGAAGCGAGCCTGCTGCTCTCGTGCGCGCTGCTTAGCGCCAGTGCGCTCCCAGCCTAATGAGCTCCTGCCCGAGCCCGCGCTCCCGGTCGTGTCCGCGCCGTGGCCGGGCCACCCGCGGGACGCGGCAGCGGGAGAGCCCCGAGCCGGGCGAGCTGAACGGGAGGCGGCGGCGCTTGCCCGCCCGCCGTCGGGGAGCCGAGGCGAGGCGAGCGGAGCCGAAGAGGCGAATGCAGGCGCCAAGAGCCGAGTTGAGGCGCCAAGAGCCGACTCGAGCCGAGCGTCTCCGGAGCGAGCCGAGCTCCGCCGAGCGCCGCAGCATCCCGGGTAGGGCGAGGCGCCGGGCCGGGCTCGGGGTGCAGCCGGGGCTCTGGGAGGCTTCCCCGCCTGTCCCTCTCTCTAGCCCTCCTTCCTTCTCCCCGTCTTCGCCTTCTCTCGCTCCCTTTCCCCCATTCCCTCTCCCCCCGCAAAGCCGGCTCCTTCCTGTCCTGTCCCTAGCCCGCTACTCCCTTCTGTTCCCCCTGTCTCCTTCCTCTGCCCAGCCTCCGTGTACCCTCGTCCCGGGCTTTCCCTTCCCGTGCCGCTTTCCTGCACAGCCCGAGCTCCCTCGCCGCCCTTTGTCGTGCCCTGCTCTCGCTCCTCTCTTCCCGTGCCCCCTTTCCTTCTTTGCCCCGCAGCCGCGGGGCTCGGGCTGCCGGAGAATAAAGCCCCGAGGGCCGGAGCCCGGCGCCCCTGGGCCCTTGCGGGAGTCCCCGCGCGGGGCCGGAGGCTCTCGGCGGATCCCCCCGTGCCGCTCAAGCAGCGCGGCCGACAGCGCCGGAGCTGCGGCTTTGCCGGCATCGCGCTGAGAGCGGCCCCCGCTCCGTGCCGGGCCGTCCCCGCCGTCTGTGCCGCTCCCTCTCTCGCTGCCCCTGGCCCGTGACAGCGAGGCTGGGCAGGAACCTCAAGCCTTCTGGGGGCTGCCCCCCCTTTCTTGTTGCAGCAGAATCCCTTGCTGGGGCCATGCACGTGTGGGAAGGGCTTGGGGGAAGCGCTGCGCTGCTGTCCGGGGCAGTCGGATTCGTTCGGAGCCTTCTTTGGGGGTCAGGGAAAGGCGGGGTGAAGACTCGGGGCTCTGATGCCGTTGGGGGCACCCCAAGGTGCCCGGGAGAGGGAGCCCCACGGCGGTGCAGGAGCAGGTGGGGGGCGGGCGAGGGGCGGGGGTCACGCTGGGTGCCGTCCCCCGGAGGGACCCAAAGCTGCCACCAAATGCACAGGGAGGGGTGAGTGGGTGTAGGATGCTAAAACCTGGCAAGGCATTCGGTTTTCTAGGTATTGCTAAAGAATAGGAATTGGTCTCTAAACTCAGCTGGGGAGAAACCCTCTCTATGCACTCATTTGTTTACAGGAATGTAGAAGGTTCCGACTGGAGATGGGTAGTAGTTCTGAAGATATTGCCGTGAGGTTTTGATCTAGGAACGGACCGAGCTGTGCCCTGGAACCCTCAGAACAGCTGCAGGGGCTGAAGGCGATAGAAAGGGCTCTCTGGCACCTTTTGCCTCCGTTCTCTGCCAGCGCCCAAAGCGTGTCGCAGTCCCGGAAGAGGCGCTTGTCATCCCGAGAGCCAAAAGGAAGACGTGTAAAATCCCAGCTCTGCCTTGTGTTTCGTGTGGGTTTTTTACTTCGTATTGATGTCATTCCAGAGAGCAAGGAAAGAAGAAACGTGACCGGCTCCCACTATTACTGTGTGAAGGCTTTCTTGAAAGGCTGCTGTATTTCTATTGTCTTTTTCCACTCCAAGCTTGACTTTTGCCCTCGTTTTTCGAGCTCTGCTGCATTGGGTGTCCCAAGGAGGGCGGGGTTCCTCAGCAGGGCTCTTAGGAGGCGGCGCTGATTCTGCTTTTTCTGAAGGCGTCTCAAAGCGCGCTACCAGAATGACAGTTTTGTGCACTGGAAAGCTTTCCCTCAGTGCCATCAGCGCACGTCCGTGTCTGAATTGTGGAAGCAGACGGACTCAGAAAAGCCAGCACCCGGAGCAGATTTCTGTTGGCTCTGTGTCTGTGAGAAGCGGGCTGTGTGCTGGACGGGGAGAGGCGCTGTTGGAGAGCGGCATCAGCGCCAGGTGTGAGCTGTGAGGATGATGGGGGGCTCGGAGCAGCCCCAGGTGTGAGCTGTGAGGATGATGAGGGGCCGGCTCCTGCCGGGGGGGGGGGGGGTGCGAGGCTGTTTTAGGGGGAGGCTTCGCCTCAGCTGCCTTTTGCATGGAGCTGCTGAGTAGAGGGGTTCACGGGGGGGCTCCCGGGGCTGTCTCATGGAAGGACTGCGAGAGCTTCTCGCAGCGTCTGGGCGAACACCTGGATACGCGCTTGGATCCGCGGAGCATCGCTTCAAGGAGGTGCCGAGGGACGAATCTTTGCGCCGGGAAGCAGCAGCCGAACGGCTGAGGGCGTGTGGATTTGGAGCGGGGACTTTGGTCCTTTCCCTTTTCAATTGGATCTTGGCAGTCCCCCCTCCCCGCTTCCCCAGGAACAAAAAGGGAGCTTGTGAAGACAAAAGAAATGAAGGAGAGGCAAGCAGCTACTCTCCTAATATTGTCTGTGTTTGAACTAGGGGGGATCCGCTTTCGCTTGCGGTTCCAAGGATGTCGATTGAAGGAAAAGCTGCCTTTTCCCGGCTGTTAGGGGTATCCCAGGGGTGACAGGGAATCCCTGCGTTCCATTTGAACGGGAATGGGCAAAGTATTGTTGTCATCGGATGGCTTTGATTTGAAGGTAGCCAGCCCATTTTCATCATCCTAAGGTTTAAATGGAGGGGACAGCGCTGGTGTCCCTCCTTAGCAAGGGTTTGAATGGAGGTCAAAATCCCCCCTTGCACATGGCTTGAAGGATTTCATTGGAGGAAAGCCCCTTCTTTTCTGCTCTCCTAGGGGATGAACTTGAAGGGGAGAAGCCATTTCTTTGCCCTTGTTGAAGCGAGGTGAGCGCCGCCCGCGGCGTCAGTTTCGGGGTTGAGTTGCGGGAAGCCGCAGCTCTGGCGGCGTTTGCAGGGCTGCAGTCGGGCTGTGCCGCTGCATTTGAGGGCGCTTCTTGTGGCCGCGGCCCGGGCCGGAGCGTTGCCGCTCGGGAGCGCTGCCGGCCCGGGCCGGGCGGGTGCCGAGGCGCACGGGGAATTTGGCGCGGCAGCGGCGGAGCCGCTTTGCCGGTGCGAGCCGCCGTGCGGAGCCGAGGGCAGCTGGCGCCGGGCCGGCCAAGGGCGGCAGAGGCGGCGCGGGCGCTGCTGCGCCGGCCCGGCCGGTGCCGGCCGCTCTGTCCGCTCCGGGCGCGGGGCTCGGGCGCCGCCGGGGCCCCCCGGGCAGGGGGAGCGGGCGGGGGCGGGGGGGTCTCCGGGGCGGCGCCGCCCCTGCGCGCCGGAGCAGCCGCCGGAGGAGCCGCTTTGCCGCCGGGAGCCGCGCTCCGTCCGGGGCCGGCAGCGCGCGGTTGGGCTGCCGCAAGTTCTTGGGTGTCGTGGTTCGGAGGTGCTTTGTAGGGATCGATCGCACGGGTTTGTTCTGGTCGCAGTGGGTGTGCGCTAAGGGCTATGGCGTTCTTCCTGACCGGTACGGTTCTCGGTTCTTCGGGTGGTGACGATAAAGGTTTGGTTTGAATCGAGTTCCGTAGTCGGATATTTTTTTTGCCGGGCTATTCTGTTTTTAAAGGCGTGCAATGGTTTCTACGGGTCGTTGCGTGAAGCAGCGGCTCGGATTTTAATTCTGTCGCCGTGGCTTTTATTAGCGTGGGCGTGTAGCGTTTGTTTCGGTGGGTTCGAGGTGGCGTCGTGTCGTTAATAGCGGCGGGGTTTTTAAAATCTCTCTAATTGCGTTTGTGTTTCTCGTCTTCCAGGGCTTTTATTTCTTTGGTTTGTTTGATTGTAGTGTACGTTTTATTGTGACGGATCATTTGGGAGATCTTGTCAATGGTTACGTTTCTCTTTCGGCTTTGTGTTTATTTCTGGGTGGTATTTTTATTTTGATCGAATGAGGCTCTATGCGTTTATTCTTCAGTTGGGAATAATTTTTTTGAGGTAAATTAAAGTTGCTTTGGTTTGGGGGACTTTTGTTTTACAAATGTATTTTCTTTTGGTTTTTTTTGTTTTTTTGTTTTTTTTTTTCTTTTGGTTTCTTGTTGTCCTTTGACGTATTTGGTGGTTATTGATCAGTTTTATTTTTGGGAACGTGGGTATTTATATGGTGGGTCTTTTTAAGTTGGGTTTTTTTTTTTTTTTTGGGTAGTTATTTTCTTATTTTTTAGTGGTTGAGATTTTTTGGTTTTTTTCTATTTCGTTCATTAGTTCGCTTTCTAAAGTTCTTTTGACAGAGTATTGCTTATTCTTTGAGTTAGTGTAGATGTAGAATTTTGGTTAGTTTTTAAAATAACGTTCAGGGTCAGTGGCACTGATTGGAGTTGAGCGAGTTGGTTTGGGTTTTTTTAGAGGTTTTTGTGATTTGCTGCGTGTGTTTCTCAAGGGTTTTCTTTTCGTTTGGTTCCATTTTTCTGATGTGATGAGAACTGTTAGTGAAAAGAGTGTTGTGTGTTTTTTTCGCTGGCAGTCGTTTGGCTGGTGGAGGTATCTTGATGGTTTTGGAAGACATTGGTGGGAATTCGATGCTGTTTGTTTTGTCATTGCATTTAGGAATTGGATTTTAAATGTAAAATTCTAAGGATAGCTATCTTTAAACAAAACGAGTAGATGTGTAGAAATGGGAATAAACTTTCATTTTGATCTATTCGATCTCTATTTAAAATTTAACAGGTAACTTAAGTCATGATATATTCCAATAAGATATTGTATTTTTCAAAGAGCATTGTGTATGTTGATAGATATATCAATAGAGATGCTAAATATAAACACAGCTCAAAGGAAATTTTAAATCTAGAAATGTGTTGCGAATCTATGCAGATATATAGATCAAATTATTAAAGGATTGTAAATGTAAAGTTACATAAATCCATACAACACGTAATACAAGTGATACCGTATAGATCTTATGATGGTATATTATAGGAAACGGCTATAAATCTAGTACATCACTATGATATAATATCTAAAACATTATAGATATGGTAACTGTAAATACAACAACATTATTAAAAGTAGTTTAAAAGAAAGGATGGTTTTGTTTTTTACTTGGCAAAAGCAGGGGTTTTATTATAAAAACTACAAATACAAATGATAGAAAGGTAGAAATCTACTTGTAAAAAGATCTCATGAATACATCAAGATGGATATAAAAATTGAAAATATTAGAAAAAAGAAGTTGTAGCAGTAGATTTGGTACATGATAAAAATAATGATTTATCTCTATGATGTGAATAATAGATATGTGATATGTAATGATGAATGGAATGCATCAGTATAAACGGTGACTATAAAAGTGAATCTAATTATGCAAGCTCTAAATATAAAACTATTTCAATAGAGTTGAAAAGAAGGGTTTTTTGGTATTTGTTTGGTTAGAGATGGGATTTTTTTTGGAAGAATAAAAGTATGATAGAAATCTAAATGGAAGTCGAGAAATATACAGTCAATATATAATGATATTGCTAAAACCACAAAGTATGAATAAATACAGATAATAGGAATAGGCATAATAGATGGTATAAAGGACGTAACACATCACTGTCCGGTCTAAATATGCGTGTGAATAGAACTAGGAAAACTAGAACTATCAAATTTATTTCAAGAAGGCATGAAAGAAAGGGGGCTTATTTGGTTCTTGTTTGGTAAGAGGCAGGTTTCTGGCATTTATTTTTAGAGGAGTTTTTGGGGGGGATGGCCCCTGTTCTTTTTTGCCGCCTTGGCCGCCCGCAGGCCCAAGGCGCGCGGCGCCCCCGGCTGGGGTGGGCGGCAGTGCTGCCGCCTTGTGGGCAGAGCGCGGTACTGCAGCCCGCCGCCGCCGCCAGGCAGCCCTCTTGGGCGTGGCGCGTGGCGGAGTTTGTTTGACCTTCTGAAAATGGCGGCCAAAAGGGCGGGAAAGCGGAGGACCCCGGTGTGTCTATGCGGACTGCCTGCACGGAACACCGACGCCGGCGCAGCCCCGGCGGGATTTTCTCTTGCGTTTTAGGTGTACCCGACACGGGCTGTGTGGTCAGTGGCGCCGCGGGCGGGCGTATTTTGGCGTGTTTCTGACCGGCATGTGAGTAACCGCCTCTCTCGGCCGAGGGGTCCTCTCTCGGCCGCCATGTTGGGAGTGGCGCGTCGCCAATGTCGCGGGATTTTTTTTTTTTGACCTTCTCAAAATGGCGGCCAAAAGGGCGGGGATATCGCGGACCCGGGAGTCTGCCGCCCTGTGGCCAGAGCCCGGTACTGCAGCCCCCCGAGCCAGCGCCCTGCCCCTCGCCGCTGGCTGCCGGGGGCGGGGCAAGGGCGCGGCTGCCGAGCGAGGCAAGGGCGAGGGGCGGGAGCGAGGGGCGGGCGGGGCGGGAGCGAGGGGCGGGCGGGGCGGGCTCGGTAAATGGCCGGGAGGGGTGAAAGACGTTCAGGAGTGCAAAAGGGACACGATGGCTGAGAAGAATGGCCGGGGGGGGGGGCGGCCCGGCGGGGCCGCTTTCGGCGGGCGGCGGAGGCGCGGTCGTAGCGCTCCGCGGGCCGGGGGCAGCGAGCGGGGGCGGGCGAACGCCGTCGGAACGGAGCTGCACCCCCCCCCGAGCCCGCACACGCGCCTCTCCAGGAAGCGACGGCGGGCCGGAAAATCCCGGCGGGGCGGCGGCGCTGCCCGCCCTTTCTGCCGCCAGCTTTGCAAGGTAAGACCGTCCGCCCCGCCCCGCCCCGTCCCGCCGCCCTCCGGTGTCTGTAAACAGACGGACTCCCTCTGGCTTCCCACTTCTCCGTGCTGGAGAGTGGGAGAAAGGTCCGTGCTGCTTGCCGTGTCCTCGGTGGGCAGAGAGCTCTGACCTTGCCTTGCATGGGCTGCTGAGGATTGGATCCATGGGGATGTGCTTTGATGCATTTAGTGACCTTTACAGATTTCTTTCCCCGCTTTTTTCAGTTCCCAGAATCATGGAAGAATTCAGGTTGCAAGGGGCTCTAAAGATCACCTCATTCCAAGGCTGCTGCTGCCGTGGGCAGGGACGTGCTTCCATCGAGCAGCTTGCTCAGAGCCTCATCGCAGAGCACCGACGGGCCTTGAGCACTTGCAGCGGTGGGGCAGCCCCGGGACCTCTGAGCAACCTGTGCCCTGTGCCAGCCAGGTGCCAGAGGAGGAAGGAAGCCCTTCCCACCTGGAGCAGAGGCTGCGTAGCCTTGTGTCACCGAGCGTGTGAGACAGAAAGGCCCTTCCTTTCTGGAGGGGTAACAACACTCAAAGCTCTTTCTCGGGACAAGCAGAGCAATGGAAGGCCAAAGTAGCCTTCAGTTCTTCCAGCAGCTTTGGGAACAACTTGAAGGAGGAGCAGAGCTGGCCTGGTGCCTGCCATGGCTGTCTGTCTTCTTGGCTGAGGCTTTATAAATGAGGCGCTTTTCTGTAGTTCCTTTTCAGGCATGACGTGCAAGTTGCCCCTAGAAGTCCAAAGGCAGCTGTTTTCTTAGCAGAAGGAAGTCAGGAGGAGGCAAAGCCAGCAGCTAAGTCTGGATAAAAAACTTGGCTAACCTCTTTTCCCCCCCTCCTCCAAACAGGCAAGTGTGAAGCACTCAGCAGAGATCTGCCCAGGAAGAAAAGCAGAGCCAATCTCTGAGAAGAAGGGACGTGCGAGCTCTGGCGAGGACGGCTGCTCCCCCTGGCCTTGGTGTGGGACCTCCTGAGCTGCCATTCCTGTGGTGGGAGTGTTTCTCCTCTCCTCCAGCCAAGCCAGAGACCGCCTAGGGAGGAAGCAGGTAAGGTTGAAGTACCGAGGTCTCCCAGGTAAGAAGTGACACGGCAAAAGGAAATGGCCTCAACTTGCAGCAGGGAAGGCTTAGATTGGATTGGAGGGAAAATTTCTTCCCTGAAAGGGTGCTGAGGCGTAGGAGCAGGCTGCCCAGGAAAGTCCCCATGCCTGGAGACATGTCAAGGATGTCAAGATGTGGTGTTTAGGGACCTGACTTGGGGGGGCAGCAGCTGGGCTCGATGTCCTTAGAAGGCTTTTCCAACCGCAAGGATCCTACGGATCCTATGGTTCTGGAAAGCCTTGACCCCTCTGGCTCTAGCACAGCACCTGGATGCTGACAAAATGAGGCTGGTCCTAGAGCCTGGAGGTCCCTGTGCCACAGGGAGAGGACAAGCCGGTGTCACCTGCAGGGAGGGTCTCGTCCCCAGAGAGCCGTCAGTGACTCCGTCCCTGCCCGGGGCTCTGGGTGCGCCCTCGGGGGGCGGGGGACGACACCTGCCCTCAGGTGTCCCTCTGGGCACCTGGGAAGGGAACCAGGTCCATCCGTGCGGCAGCTCCAGGGCTTGCAGGCTTTGGGGCTTTGCAGCTGTGTGCCTTGTCACAAGGTGGCAGGGACGTGACACTGCCTGGCAACGCTGCTGGCCTCGGATCCTTGCTGCTCTCATCCTTATCCCATATGGATTTAGCAGCAATCTTCTGTCTTTGCTTTCAAACTGTCCTTGGGAGAGTTCCAAGAGAGGGTCATTAGTTATTTCAAAGCCTACATCTTTTACCTCTTGGCACTGAAGAGAAAAGACACAAACCTGCTTTGCATCCTTCTGCCTGGAAGTCATTGTGACACACAGGGAAGGGAGGAAGGGGCTGGCCGGGGTCAGCCTCTGCTGAGCCTCAGCTCTGGCTGCTCCTGCTCACAGGGTAAAGCCAAAAGCTGTCGTGATCAAAAACGCAGGCCGCCCTTCTGACCTGAGTCACAGGGGCCGTTTCTTCTGAATGAATCAAGGTGGGAAATCATTCTTGGAGCTTCAGAAGAAAAAAAACCCCAGAACCGTAGGTACGTTTGTAAGAGTGGGTATGTACGTACATTTCCTTCGATGAAGAAGAAAATCTTAGAAATATCATGTCACGTCTGGCTTCCTAGAGAAGATCCTGACCTCTGGGCTTCTGAAAGCAAATGGCTGTGCATTTATAGGAGCGTTTCCCTTCTTTTTATGTGCCTCCCCCAGTCATCTTCTACCCTTGCCCACGGCAAGGAGAGCGCGGTGATTTGGCTGCTCCGCTCTGCCGAGGTTGTTGCAGGCTGTGTAGCAGGGAGTGAGGCCTTTTGTGGCTGCTCATCAGACATTTTCCTACAGCCTTCTCCCTGCAATGGTAAAATGAGACTTGTGTTAGCGAGCAGTCAAGTAGAGCAGGTAACATTAGAAAAGAATTGTTTCTGAGCTGCTGTTCACTAGCACGTGTTTCCCCTTTCCGGCAGAGCGCGCATCATTGCGGGCTTGGGATCGATTGAAATGCGCTAAGGAAACCAGCTCTGGGGAGGGAGGGAGGGAGGGAGGGAAATGCTCTCTTAACATGTGCCAATTCTTCTGTCAAACTCATCAGGGCAGGACAGCGTTCAGACTGAAAGTGTAAGAAGATGTGGAGGGAGACAGAGAATCTGACAGGAGCACCGGACTCACAAGTGCACGAATTTTGCTTTTGGCTTGGATTCAAACGCAGAAGTTGTAAGGAATTTGGGAAGGAGAAGGGACATTTCAGAAGGAGAAGAAGAAAAAGAAGTTGTTGTTGTTGTTACAGCCCTGGCAAAATCTTTGGTTCTAGCTAATAAAGGAAGCTAGTTGAAATAAAAAAAAAAAGAAAAAAAAGTGGTTTTTTTTTTTCCTTCGCTGTTGTATTCGTTGGTGGTTCGTTATATGGTGTGTTGTTTTATTTCTTGGTCTTATTACCTCTGTGTAAATAGTTTTTTTGAGTGAAGCTAACTTTCTGGACGGGTTGGTTTGTATTTGAGGTAGGATAAATTTCAAGAGGTTTCTTTCCTAGACTTCTGACAGGTATTCCTGGGATTTTGGTTTTGTTTACTGTGTGTATCAACAGAGAGATTTGGTAGGGCCAGCTGGGCTGCTGGAGTTTTGGGTGTTAATTTATGAGATGGCTTTTGTTCAATGCAGTTTTGAATTGTTGAAAGGGTTTTTAATGTAGTGGTTTTAAGGCGGTCTTTAAGAATTGTTTGTATCGTTTCACGTTGTTTGTAGTCGGTGTACGATCAGGGATATGGTGGAACTTCTTGAACGTTCTGGTTTTAGCGTTCCTAAGTTCCGATTTCTTTCTGCTTTGCTGTTTTGTTTCTGGTTTTCTTTTGGGGGACAGGGGCGTTTGTAGACGGTGGGTTTCTAGAGGCAATGTGTCTTTCAATTTGGGTAGTGATATTTCTTAGTATTTTAATAGTTTCGATTTTTTTTATTTTCATGCTTTTAATGAGTTGTTTTAAAATTTGGAAGATAACCTTTCTAGATGATTGGTTATTATTTGTGAGTTAGCCTCAAGGTAGAGCTTTGGGGGCTTTTTTTAGTAATGTTTAGGGTCAGTTGTAGGGTTTTGAGTTTAGTGAGTTGGTTGGATTTAATTTTTCACGGGTGTTTGTTTTGACTAGCAGTTCTGTCATTTTCCATGTGTATCTGAGTTTTTTGGGGTTTTGAGCCATTGGTTGAGGAGGAAGTTTATGATGAGAATGTACGGAGCTTTTGGGCTAGTTATAGTGGGATTTCAAATGTCTTGACAGTTCGGTTGATTTGAGTTTTTCTTAGGGTTAAATGTTGTGGGGTCTTTGTTCTGTTAGTCCTAGAAATAGGTTTGGTTTGGATACGCTGCGATGGGATGAGCGTGGGCTGCGTACCGGTGCTGCCGAAGGCGCGGTATTTGTGTGGTTCTGATGCGTTGGGTTAATGAATTGATACGGTCTAATATATAGATTAATTAAAGTAGAAATAAATATCAATATAAAAACAAATATAAAATGATAGTGGTAAACATAAATATAGAAAACAAATAGATAAACACATAAAACTATACTATATAGTATATTATTGTAACAGATGCTAATCTATAGAAACGATAGTCTATTATATATGTATACAAAGATATATAAAGATCGGTTGTAAATATAAAAATATTTAGATAGAGTTAAAAGGAATTGGGGATTTTTTGGGATTTTTTTTATTAGGTTATAGGCTGGGGTTTTTTTTCTAGATAGAAATAATATAAAAATAAAAATCCAGATCTCCAAATATATAACGCGTATACCGATCTCTCTAAATATTGAATATAAAGAAATAGAAGTAAAAGAATATCTAGGATATAAAAATACTATATATCTATTATTCTATTAAAAGGTATTCTCTCTAGTATGTATAATACCTACAAATGTAATAAATAAAAATTATAAAAGTAAATGTGAAGAGAATGATGAAAAATGAGATGATTTTTAGAGTTTTAAATATGGTTTAGATAAAGGGGTGTCTTTGGTTTTTGTTTGGTTAGAGGCAGGGGTTTTATTTGAAAGAATAGAAGTATTATAGAAATGTGAATCTTAAGATAGAAATCTATCATAAGTCTAGAAAGAGAAATGACGAAACTATGGATAGAAATTGAAATCTAAATCTATGTCAGTAATATGAAGAGTTGTAGTATAGAATAGAAATGACCTTATGTGGCAATATAAATGAGAAATGGGAATAGAAATAGAAGAAGATGTAAATATAGTTGGAAAGAAAGGGATTTTTTTGGCTTTTGTTTGAGTAGAGGCAGGGGTTTTATTTGAAATAACACAAGTGTTCCAGAAGTGAAAATCTGAAGGCAGAAATAGATAATCAATGAATCAAAATACGTATAAAAATATAGAAATAAGTCCTCGGAATAGATGGAATATAGAATATCAATTGATTTATAAATTGACATTGATAAAGAGAAATGGATCAGTAAGCAATACACATTATAAATAGAAATGTGACTATCAATAGGAAAACCTAGGGGTAAAATCTATTCAAATATTGTCTAAAAGAAAGGGTTGGGGTTTTTTGGGCTCTTCTTGGGTTAGAGGCAGGGTTTTTATTTGAAATAATATGAACATAGATATTACTCTTACCTGTTTCTAAATATTGAGATAGATAATCAAGATATAAATATAAAACCTAAGGAAATAGAAATAATAGGAAGGGATGTAATATAGAATACAAATAAGAGTATACATTGATATACAGTTTAAATGTCAATGTGAACATGAACCTGAAAGATACAATTTTAAAAAAGATTGAAATAGAGTTGAAAAGAAAGGGGTTCTTTTTGGCTTGAATTTGGGTAGAGGCAGGGGTTTTATTTTAAATAATGGAAGAGTTACAGAAGTAAAAATCCTAACACAGAAATATAGATGAAATATAGAAAGATAGGAATAAAAAGATGTCAATAAATAGAAGAAATAGGAACAGATGTAAAATAGAATATAAACTTATAAAAAATCGGAAATTATAAATGTAAAAATAAACATTACACATCAATATACATTTGAAATATAAATGTGGATATAAAGATGAAAAAAAAATAATTTTTTTACAAATTTAAATGCAGTCGAAATTAAAGGGGGTTCTTTTTGGCTTTTATCCGGGTAGGGGCAGGGGAATTATTTTAAATAATGTAAACGTTACAGAAGCAAAAATCCTAACAAATATATACTTACTATGTAAAAATATGTATAAAAATAGAGAAATAAATTTAAGTACTAGGGAGAGATGTAATATAGAATAGAAATTTATTTATAAATAGAAATGTATAAATATACATCAATACGCATTATAAATAGAAAGGTGAATATTAATATGAAAAACTATTTTAAAAAATATTTACGTATTTTTTAAAAGAAATTGTTGGGTTTGGGTTTGGTTTGGTGTTTTTGGTTTTTTTTTTTTTATCCTATTAGGTTAGAGGCAGGAGGATTTTTTTCTTCTTCCTGGTTGTTTTGGGGCATTTATTTCAGAGCAGCTTCTGGGGGGGATCGCCCCTGTTCCTTTTTGCCGCCTTGGCCGCCCGCAGGCCCAAGGCGCGCGGCGCCCCCGGCTGGGGTGGGCGGCAGTGCTGCCGCCTTGTGGGCAGAGCGCGGTACTGCAGCCCGGCGCCGCCGCCAGGCAGCCCTCTTGGGCGTGGCGCGTGGCGGAGTTTGTTTGACCTTCTCAAAAGGGCGGAAGAACGGAGGGCCCCCGGCGGTGTGTCTATCCGGAATGCCTGCACGGAACACCGATGCCGGCGCGGCCCCGACGAGCTTTTCTGTGGCGTTTCAATTGCGATGATGGCATTCCGATTCGCCTGCAGGGTTCGGCGTCGCGGGAAATCGTTTCTAGGGCTCGAGGTGGGTGTCGGCATTTTGATCAGGCAGCTGGCAAAACGGCTACGCCTTGGGGTCTTTCCAAGGGGCGCTGGGGGCGGGGCCGGGGCGGGGCGCCGTGTCGACGAGGTGACGTCATTCGGCGGCACTCTGCCTGCAGTTCGCCCATGCAGACGGCAGGGGGCGCTGTGCCGGCAGTGCGCCCATGCAGGCGGCAAAGGGCGCTGTGCCTGCAGTGCGCCCATGAAGACGGCAGGGGGCGCTGTATAAATAGAGTATTAAGTATAAACTATCTAGAAGAAGAAATAAAAGCTCGATGTCACCTGCAGCTGTAGAAAATTTCAGGCTCCCATGGAGGAAATAGTTTTCCTAAAATCATTACCGTTTTGGGGTTTTTTGCACTCCCCGGTAGCCTGAACGTTTCTACTGCTGCTTTTTTATCCTAAAGCCAGAATGGAAATCCCAGATTAGAAATACAGGGAAAGAAAGAGAGAAAGAAAGAAAGAGAGAGAGAGAAAGAGAGAAAGAGAGAAAGAAAGAAGGAAAGAAAGAAGGAAAGAAAGAGACAGAGAGAAAGAAAGAAAGAGAGAGAGAGAAAGAAAGAGAGAGAGAGAGACAGAAAGCGAGACAGAGAGAAAGAAAGAAAGAGAGAGAGAAAGAAAGAAAGAGAGACAGAGAGAGACAGAGAGAAAGAAAGAGAGAGACAGAGAGAAAGAAAGAAAGAAAGAGAGACAGAGAGAGAGAGAGACAGAAAGAGAGAGAGAAAGAGAGAAAGAAAGAAAGAGAGACAGAGAGAGAGAGACAGAGAGACAGTGAGAACGAAAGAAAGAGAAAGAGAGAAAGAAAGAGAGACAGAGAGAGAGAGACAGAAAGAGAGACAGTGAGAACGAAAGAGAGAGAGAGAAAGAGAGAAAGAAAGAGAGACAGAGAGAGAGAGACAGAAAGAGAGACAGTGAGAACGAAAGAGAGAGAGAGAAAGAGAGAAAGAAAGAAAGAGAGACAGAGAGAGAGAGACAGAAAGAGAGACAGTGAGAACGAAAGAGAGAGAGAGAAAGAGAGAAAGAAAGAGAGACAGAGAGAGAGAGACAGAAAGAGAGACAGTGAGAACGAAAGAGAGAGAGAGAAAGAGAGAAAGAAAGAGAGACAGAGAGAGAGAGACAGAAAGAGAGACAGTGAGAACGAAAGAGAGAGAGAGAAAGAGAGAAAGAAAGAAAGAGAGACAGAGAGAGAGAGACAGAAAGAGAGACAGTGAGAATGAAAGAGAGAGAGAGAAATAGAGAAGGAAAGAAAGAGAGACAGAGAGAGAGACAGAAAGAGAGACAGTGAGAACGAAAGAGAGAGAGAGAAAGAGAGAAGGAAAGAAAGAGACACAGAGAGAGAGAGACAGAAAGAGAGACAGTGAGAACGAAAGAGAGAGAGAGAAAGAGAGAAGGAAAGAAAGAGACACAGAGAGAGAGAGACAGAAAGAGAGACAGTGAGAACGAAAGAGAGAGAGAGAAAGAGAGAAGGAAAGAAAGAGAGACAGAGAGAGAGAGACAGAAAGAGAGACAGTGAGAACGAAAGAGAGAGAGAGAAAGAGAGAAGGAAAGAAAGAGACACAGAGAGAGAGAGACAGAAAGAGAGACAGTGAGAACGAAAGAGAGAGAGAGAAAGAGAGAAGGAAAGAAAGAGACACAGAGAGAGAGAGACAGAAAGAGAGACAGTGAGAACGAAAGAGAGAGAGAGAAAGAGAGAAGGAAAGAAAGAGACACAGAGAGAGAGAGACAGAAAGAGAGACAGTGAGAACGAAAGAGAGAGAGAGAAAGAGAGAAGGAAAGAAAGAGACACAGAGAGAGAGAGACAGAAAGAGAGACAGTGAGAACGAAAGAGAGAGAGAGAAAGAGAGAAGGAAAGAAAGAGACACAGAGAGAGAGAGACAGAAAGAGAGACAGTGAGAACGAAAGAGAGAGAGAGAAAGAGAGAAGGAAAGAAAGAGACACAGAGAGAGAGAGACAGAAAGAGAGACAGTGAGAACGAAAGAGAGAGAGAGAAAGAGAGAAGGAAAGAAAGAGACACAGAGAGAGAGAGACAGAAAGAGAGACAGTGAGAACGAAAGAGAGAGAGAGAAAGAGAGGAAGAAAGAGAGACAGAGAGAGAGACAGAAAGAGAGACAGTGAGAACGAAAGAGAGAGAGAGAAAGAGAGAAAGAAAGAAAGAGAGACAGAGAGAGAGAGAGACAGAAAGAGAGACAGTGAGAACGAAAGAAAGAGAGAGAAAGAAAGAGAGACAGAGAGAGAGAGACAGAAAGAGAGACAGTGAGAACGAAAGAGAGAGAGAGAAAGAGAGAAAGAAAGAGAGACAGAGAGAGAGAGACAGAAAGAGAGACAGTGAGAACGAAAGAGAGAGAGAGAAAGAGAGAAAGAAAGAAAGAGAGACAGAGAGAGAGAGACAGAAAGAGAGACAGTGAGAACGAAAGAGAGAGAGAGAAAGAGAGAAGGAAAGAAAGAGACACAGAGAGAGAGAGACAGAAAGAGAGACAGTGAGAACGAAAGAGAGAGAGAGAAAGAGAGAAGGAAAGAAAGAGACACAGAGAGAGAGAGACAGAAAGAGAGACAGTGAGAACGAAAGAGAGAGAGAGAAAGAGAGAAGGAAAGAAAGAGACACAGAGAGAGAGAGACAGAAAGAGAGACAGTGAGAACGAAAGAGAGAGAGAGAAAGAGAGAAGGAAAGAAAGAGACACAGAGAGAGAGAGACAGAAAGAGAGACAGTGAGAACGAAAGAGAGAGAGAGAAAGAGAGAAGGAAAGAAAGAGACACAGAGAGAGAGAGACAGAAAGAGAGACAGTGAGAACGAAAGAGAGAGAGAGAAAGAGAGAAGGAAAGAAAGAGACACAGAGAGAGAGAGACAGAAAGAGAGACAGTGAGAACGAAAGAGAGAGAGAGAAAGAGAGGAAGAAAGAGAGACAGAAAGAGAGACAGTGAGAACGAAAGAAAGAGAGAGAGAGAAAGAGAGGAAGAAAGAGAGACAGAGAGAGAGAGACAGTGAGAACGAAAGAAAGAGAGAGAGAGAAAGAGAGAAAGAAAGAAAGAGAGACAGAGAGAGAGAGAGACAGAAAGAGACAGTGAGAACGAAAGAAAGAGAGAGAAAGAAAGAGAGACAGAGAGAGAGAGAGACAGAAAGAGAGACAGTGAGAACGAAAGAAAGAGAGAGAAAGAAAGAGAGACAGAGAGAGAGAGAGACAGAAAGAGAGACAGTGAGAACGAAAGAAAGAGAGAGAAAGAAAGAGAGACAGAGAGAGAGAGACAGAAAGAGAGACAGTGAGAACGAAAGAAAGAGAGAGAAAGAAAGAGAGAAAGAAAGAGAGACAGAGAGAGAGACAGAAAGAGAGACAGTGAGAACGAAAGAGAGAGAGAAAGAGAGACAGAGAGAAAGAAAGAAAGAAAGAGAGACAGAGAGAGAGAGACAGAAAGAGAGACAGTGAGAACGAAAGAAAGAGAGAGAGAAAGAGAGAAAGAAAGAAAGAGAGACAGAGAGACAGACAGAAAGAAAGAAAGAGAGAGACAGGAAGAGAGCGAGAGAAAGAAAGAAATAGAGAAAGACAGACAGAAAGAAAGAAAAGGAAAAAGGAAAGGAAGAAAAAAAAAAGGAGGAAGAGAAAGGAAGAAAAAAAATGAAAAAGGAAAAGGGTGAGAGTGAAAAAGAAAGCGCGAAAGTGGAAAAGGGGGTGAAAAACAGAGTGAAAAAAAGAAAAAAGATTAGGAGTGGAAAAGAAAGGACATTCGGGAGGGGCGGTGCTGCCTAAGGTGCTTCCGCGCCCAGGAGCGAAGGAGCCGTTTGATCCCCTGGCGGGAGCGCCGCTCCCGGTGGCGGAGAACGGAGCGGTGGCTGTCAGTCCGAGACTCCAACTCCCGGCAGGCCCTGCGGCCGTAAAGCGCGGCGTCTGACGCAACGGCCGACGCGCCATATGAATGGCTGGCGGGCCGAGGCGGCCGCGTGCCGGGGGAGCGGGCTGGGCGCGGGGAGCTCCCGGCGCCTGTCCCACGCGGGACGGAGCCGCGGCAGCGACGCCGGAGGGGCGAAGCCTCCGTCCGGCCGCCCGCACGGAGCCGAGCGGCGCGGAAGGGGCGTCCGCCCGGTGCCTCGGCCTCGCTCAGCGGTCCCGGTGGCGGGGGCTGAGCTCGGGCGGGGCGCGCTGCCGCCCGCCGATGGCGGAGCGCCAGGCGGTGCTTTGCTGCCGCGGGCCGGGAGCTGCAGGAGCCGCCCCGGGCGAGCGGCGCCGGGCGCTGCCGCGGTCACTGTGCGGCGGCTGCCCTCGGGCTGGCGGAGGCGCGGGAGCCGCCGAGCTGCAGCCGTCTCCCTCGGGCCGCTGCCGCTGCTGCGGGCGGGGGCGGACGAGCGGCTGCGGAGGCGGCTCCGCGGCGTGCTCAGCCTTGCGAGCAGAGAGCGCTCGACATCGCTGGCATGACACGGCTGCTGAGTGCCTCAGTGCTCGTGGCTCTTCCTTCCACGCAAACAGATGGAGCGGCATCGCTGAGCAGTAAAACACAGCGATGGCCCGGAGAATGGCGAGCGCAAGGAGCGCCGGGCAGGATCCTTCTGATGGCACAGGTGCGATCGGCAAACTCAGCCCCTTGTGCCCCTGCCCTCCCGACCCCCAGGGGAAATGCTCTCCAGCCTCGAGCTGCTGAGAGACAAAACGTGTGATTTGACACTAGGGTCCGGAAAAGGTTTCCGTTTAGATTAGCAAATGCCTCCATTGTTCTCGGTTACATCCTAGGATCGGTTTTAGGCAGTGACTTTCTACCGCTTGTCGGATTTTCTTGTGCAATAGTAAGAAAATAGGCAGGTCTGATACTGGTTTCGCTTTTTTTCTACTTCATGTTCCATGAGCTGCTTTTATCCAAGCAATTGTTTTAAAGTTCTACTGTAGGCGTTTCTGGTTCACTTTTTTTTTTTGTTTTTTTTCCTCTAAATCGGCAGTAAATATAGCTGAGTAAAATTACCTTGGTTTTCTTCCTTCTTAAATGTTTTTATTGATAATCCTATTTGAATATGCAGAACACGTGGGTATGTCCTGTAATATATCCTAGCTTTTCTTGTTTACAGGGTACTCAGAAAATATTTTTCCCTTCGAGTCCCACTGAAACATTCTCCGTGCAATCTCCGTTAAGGTCTGTGTTTACAAATAAGCCACCATCAGCTGAGATATTTGCCTGTGTACCTTTTCCTGTCATTCAGAGCTTGCGTTCTGTGGTTTTTATGATAAACCTATCAAACTTGCGAAACCGTTTTGCAAGTCTTGACCGTTGAAGGCAGCAAGAAGTGGTTTTAAAGCCTGTTCTTGAGCAGACGAAGGGAAAAAGTGTGAATTTGCTGCTGAACTTGTCCTTTTTCATTTGACTTGCCTTGAATTATTTAGGAAGAGAGAGCACTAGAAAAAAGAGAGAAATAGAATTGGTTCTTGAGCCCTCCTAAAATGCTCCCTGTGATTCCGTGTGGAGCCAAAGTGAAGGGTGATGGAACAGAGCCCCTGTGCTTTAGAAGGAAATCAATTTCAACCTGATCTCCACCCTGAGTCTCCCTAATTTCTGTTTTTAAAATGCAAACTCAGTTTAGGAAGTGTTGGGAGTTAGTATTTTGGGGAAGAAATGGCAGTTGCACAAACCGTTCCATTTCCCAGAGGCTCTGGGAAGGATTCATTTTGTAAGCGCTGTAACTGCCATCGGTTGGGGGTTCGGGGTTGGAATGTGCACTTGCCCTCCTATAAAGCACTCGTTCATTTGCATTTCAGTGCCAGGAGTCTGGAGAAACTGGAGAAGAGCCCAAGAGACATTTTTCATCCTGAGATACAAAAGGTAGGAAGTGACTTTTTTTGGTTTGGTTCTTTTTCTTTATGATTTCCTGGAAATAGAAGTAATTAAGTATAGATCCTACTGGTTTGTTTCTTCCAGTAGCTAATAAGAATAATAATAATAATCTAATACTACTTAAACTGTCTCTTTATCCATTGAACTGGCCATTTCAAATCCAAACTTCTAAACACCAATAAAACCATCATCCTTGTAGAATCTTTAATAGGAGGGGGCTAAAGATGCTGTTTTTGTTGACAGGATTTATTGGTTCTTGAAGGGCAAGAGGTGAGTACAAGCCTAACTACTTCTTGCTCACAGACCCGTCCGGTGAATACGGCTTTGTATTTGGATGGGCTTTTGATGACTTCTAAATCAATTGCTCGTTACAGTAAAAAGAAGTCATGTTTTTTTGAACCTGACAGCAAAAATAACTTGAAGCACCAATTTAATAATAATTGATCACCCGTCTAAGTTAATGATTTTATGCTATACTATCAAAGTTTAAAGGTAAATTATTGTGTAGTAGGAGATGGTATAAAATGTATGTTCTAACGTGTAGGATGTATGCAAAGATTAGAGGAAACAAATTTTTATGTCTTCTGTTTGACTGTTTACCAAATAATATTTGGTTTTATTTTCCTGGGATCGGTGAATTTTAAATTTGGAGTCCTCTATGCTAAGGATGGTCAGCTTACAGGTGATGAAATGTTCAGTCATGGTGAGGTTTTCACCTTCTCCTTAATTGTTTTGCTCATCTGAAAAGAAAAAAAAAAAAAAAAAAAAAAAAAGGTATGTTTATTATTTGTTACCCCGTTCTGTCCGTTTCCTCAGTATTTGCTGGAGCTCTGCTTACCCAAGCTTTGGGTAAAACAAGCTTTGGGTTCCTTCTGTCCCACTGGGTGTTGCCCAGTTTGGTTGCATCTGGTGAAATTCAGCCTGAGCCCTTACAGAACCAGCTCAAACCAGGTGAGAGCCATTCGCAGCTCTCTCAGGACACCCGGAGGAGGATGGGTGACGTTTCTGAGCATCTGGCAAGTGCACTTCTATCAAAACTCGGCCTGTGCAATTTCTGGGGAAAACCCTTCTGTATCCTGAAGGGTTCCTCAAAGTCTGTTGAGGATCCGGTTAGCAGTTGCTCACCTGGATGGTTCCAGCTCCTCAAGCTAACACTTGTACTCTTGCCCTGTAGTTTAGATCTATTGTAGTTTTGTTATTTTGCAAGATTTTACGTCTTTGGACAGTAACGTGCATTTCACTCTTTGGAACCTCTCGGATCGTGCTTTGGTGCAGCACCACCTAATGGGACACTTGGCTGCTGTGCTGAAGGGCTTGGTTACTAGAATTGTAAATCCCGGAGAGTTTGTAAGTCTTCTGTCCCCAGGGAGGTGTCACGCTTTGTTCACCGTTGCTCTGTTTGTCGGGTGCTGCTTCTCGTCGGAGGTATTAACTTCAAACTGCCCTGTTCTTTTTTGAACTTTTTTTCCTGGTTCTCTCCGTAGGGCAGGGAAGGACTCTCGTATCCCGGTCGTCAGACTCAGCGCTGCCCGAGAAGATACAGAGACTGTAAAAATCATAAGAAGCAACTAGGACTGCAGAGGAAACAAACTGGAGAGAACAAAAGGTGATATTGTTCTCCTTAGCCTGGATTAGAAACATCCACTGCGCTTTGATGCCGGTGGCTGCCAGGGGCTCGTTAGGTCTCTTGAGGCAGGTGTAGGTGTTCACTTGTAGGTTCTATTTTTTGGCAAAGGACCACGAGAGAAGTTTATTTATAGATCCAAATAAACATTCATCTTATCTGAACATAACCTGTCATCCCCTTTCTGACATTAAGGACTCCTGTATAAATACTTGGGGGGGTTTTCTTTGTCGTTTCTGAATGGTTCCATTTTGCCGGCTACTTGAACGAGTCTGAGGGGGTTTAATTGCATACTGCTTCCTTGAAATTCTGTTGGTCTCTGCTTGGAACCCTTCTTGTACTGCTTAATGAAAGACTTCGGATGGTGTTTTCTTGCCTGTTTGTGTTTAAGGTCGTGCTCTGATGCATTTACAGAAGCCATGGCAGGAGAGAGTCAGCTGCTGGAGAAGAGGAGACAGTATTATCCCTGTGCAGCACGGAACTGTGCTACTGCTGTGTCATCAGCTGTGTCTGCACTGAAAGTAGCCACCTTCACTTGTAGGTAGCTCCTTGGTGCTTTAGGACACGCTGAGGGATTTATTCCTTTTGGGATCCACGATGAGAATTCCCAAGAGAGGTAGTAGTAATAAGGTCTGAGATTGGAAAAAAGCCTGTGTCCTTGGAATGTTGTTGTTGTCGTCAAAAGTTAATTTTTCCTTCTTTCTTAGCCAGTAGTCAGCTTTTTGCTTTATTTTTTGTGGTATCAGTATTTGATTGTTTAAAAAATTGCTTCAAAAGAACTGCAGTGGCTGGCCACCAGGACCTTGTTCCGATTTGCCTATTTGCTTGTAGCTAAAACCTTTCCATATTGTTTATCATTCTATTGAAGAAACTGCTGCCCAGTCAACTAAGAACTGAACATCTGTCTGTCTAGGACATGGGGAGAGGATTTAGGTCATGTCTTTGTTTCCAGAAAAAAGTTCCAGTGTAGTTTCTAACTAGAGGAAAAGGGGGGGGGGGGGGGGGGGGGGGGGGGTGAAGACGCGGGGCTCTGATGCCCCTGGGGGCACCCCGAGGTGCCCAGGAGAGGGAGCCCCACTGCGGTGCAGGAGCAGGTATGTTATCACGTACTAGAGAGCAAATTATAAATAGAAATATGAAAATTATAAATATAAAAATATTTTTTAGATCGTTAAAGAAAGCGGTTTTTTTAACTTGTCAATAGGCAGGGTTTTGATGATAAAAATGATAAATACAAAGAATATGAAGGTAGAAATCTAAGTCTAGAAAGATATCATAAATACATACAGATAAAGTTTAAAACTAGAAGAAAAAATCAGTTGCAGCAGTAGATACGATACATAATATAGATAATACTTTAAATACATGTCTAGAATTTTATAGATATTATAGATAATTATTAATAGATTGCATCAAAAGAAACGATAAATATAAATGTGAGTATAATTACACAAAGTATAAAAATATTTCGATACCGTTTAAAAGAAGGTGTTTTCGTGTATTTATTTGGTTAGAGATGGGGCTTTTGTTTGGATTAATAGACGTAGTCTAGAAATATAAATCTAACTGTAGAGAGATCCAATCGATAGAGGAGGCTATTTCTAAAAACACAACCGAACGCCGCCGCCTTCGGGGGAATCGCACGAGCTCGGCCGAAGCAAGGCGAGAGCGGCCGACCCTGAGGGCCTCGAGCGAACCGAGGCGAGGCTTCCGAGGCTGCCTGAAGCGAAGCGAGCCGAGCTCAGGCGAAGCGAGCCTGCTGCTCTCGTGCGCGCTGCTTAGCGCCAGTGCGCTCCCAGCCTAATGAGCTCCTGCCCGAGCCCGCGCTCCCGGTCGTGTCCGCGCCGTGGCCGGGCCACCCGCGGGACGCGGCAGCGGGAGAGCCCCGAGCCGGGCGAGCTGAACGGGAGGCGGCGGCGCTTGCCCGCCCGCCGTCGGGGAGCCGAGGCGAGGCGAGCGGAGCCGAAGAGGCGAATGCAGGCGCCAAGAGCCGAGTTGAGGCGCCAAGAGCCGACTCGAGCCGAGCGTCTCCGGAGCGAGCCGAGCTCCGCCGAGCGCCGCAGCATCCCGGGTAGGGCGAGGCGCCGGGCCGGGCTCGGGGTGCAGCCGGGGCTCTGGGAGGCTTCCCCGCCTGTCCCTCTCTCTAGCCCTCCTTCCTTCTCCCCGTCTTCGCCTTCTCTCGCTCCCTTTCCCCCATTCCCTCTCCCCCCGCAAAGCCGGCTCCTTCCTGTCCTGTCCCTAGCCCGCTACTCCCTTCTGTTCCCCCTGTCTCCTTCCTCTGCCCAGCCTCCGTGTACCCTCGTCCCGGGCTTTCCCTTCCCGTGCCGCTTTCCTGCACAGCCCGAGCTCCCTCGCCGCCCTTTGTCGTGCCCTGCTCTCGCTCCTCTCTTCCCGTGCCCCCTTTCCTTCTTTGCCCCGCAGCCGCGGGGCTCGGGCTGCCGGAGAATAAAGCCCCGAGGGCCGGAGCCCGGCGCCCCTGGGCCCTTGCGGGAGTCCCCGCGCGGGGCCGGAGGCTCTCGGCGGATCCCCCCGTGCCGCTCAAGCAGCGCGGCCGACAGCGCCGGAGCTGCGGCTTTGCCGGCATCGCGCTGAGAGCGGCCCCCGCTCCGTGCCGGGCCGTCCCCGCCGTCTGTGCCGCTCCCTCTCTCGCTGCCCCTGGCCCGTGACAGCGAGGCTGGGCAGGAACCTCAAGCCTTCTGGGGGCTGCCCCCCCTTTCTTGTTGCAGCAGAATCCCTTGCTGGGGCCATGCACGTGTGGGAAGGGCTTGGGGGAAGCGCTGCGCTGCTGTCCGGGGCAGTCGGATTCGTTCGGAGCCTTCTTTGGGGGTCAGGGAAAGGCGGGGTGAAGACTCGGGGCTCTGATGCCGTTGGGGGCACCCCAAGGTGCCCGGGAGAGGGAGCCCCACGGCGGTGCAGGAGCAGGTGGGGGGCGGGCGAGGGGCGGGGGTCACGCTGGGTGCCGTCCCCCGGAGGGACCCAAAGCTGCCACCAAATGCACAGGGAGGGGTGAGTGGGTGTAGGATGCTAAAACCTGGCAAGGCATTCGGTTTTCTAGGTATTGCTAAAGAATAGGAATTGGTCTCTAAACTCAGCTGGGGAGAAACCCTCTCTATGCACTCATTTGTTTACAGGAATGTAGAAGGTTCCGACTGGAGATGGGTAGTAGTTCTGAAGATATTGCCGTGAGGTTTTGATCTAGGAACGGACCGAGCTGTGCCCTGGAACCCTCAGAACAGCTGCAGGGGCTGAAGGCGATAGAAAGGGCTCTCTGGCACCTTTTGCCTCCGTTCTCTGCCAGCGCCCAAAGCGTGTCGCAGTCCCGGAAGAGGCGCTTGTCATCCCGAGAGCCAAAAGGAAGACGTGTAAAATCCCAGCTCTGCCTTGTGTTTCGTGTGGGTTTTTTACTTCGTATTGATGTCATTCCAGAGAGCAAGGAAAGAAGAAATGTGACCGGCTCCCACTATTACTGTGTGAAGGCTTTCTTGAAAGGCTGCTGTATTTCTATTGTCTTTTTCCACTCCAAGCTTGACTTTTGCCCTCGTTTTTCGAGCTCTGCTGCATTGGGGGTGTCCCAAGGAGGGCGGGGTTCCTCAGCAGGGCTCTTAGGAGGCGGCGCTGATTCTGCTTTTTCTGCAGGCGTCTCAAAGCGTGCTACCAGAATGACAGTTTTGTGCACTGGAAAGCTTTCCCTCAGTGCCATCAGCGCACGTCCGTGTCTGAATTGTGGAAGCAGACGGACTCAGAAAAGCCAGCACCCGGAGCAGATTTCTGTTGGCTCTGTGTCTGTGAGAAGCGGGCTGTGTGCTGGACGGGGAGAGGCGCTGTTGGAGAGCGGCATCAGCGCCAGGTGTGAGCTGTGAGGATGATGGGGGGCTCGGAGCAGCCCCAGGTGTGAGCTGTGAGGATGATGAGGGGCCGGCTCCTGCCGGGGGGGGGGGGGGTGCGAGGCTGTTTTAGGGGGAGGCTTCGCCTCAGCTGCCTTTTGCATGGAGCTGCTGAGTAGAGGGGTTCACGGGGGGGCTCCCGGGGCTGTCTCATGGAAGGACTGCGAGAGCTTCTCGCAGCGTCTGGGCGAACACCTGGATACGCGCTTGGATCCGCGGAGCATCGCTTCAAGGAGGTGCCGAGGGACGAATCTTTGCGCCGGGAAGCAGCAGCCGAACGGCTGAGGGCGTGTGGATTTGGAGCGGGGACTTTGGTCCTTTCCCTTTTCAATTGGATCTTGGCAGTCCCCCCTCCCCGCTTCCCCAGGAACAAAAAGGGAGCTTGTGAAGACAAAAGAAATGAAGGAGAGGCAAGCAGCTACTCTCCTAATATTGTCTGTGTTTGAACTAGGGGGGATCCGCTTTCGCTTGCGGTTCCAAGGATGTCGATTGAAGGAAAAGCTGCCTTTTCCCGGCTGTTAGGGGTATCCCAGGGGTGACAGGGAATCCCTGCGTTCCATTTGAACGGGAATGGGCAAAGTATTGTTGTCATCGGATGGCTTTGATTTGAAGGTAGCCAGCCCATTTTCATCATCCTAAGGTTTAAATGGAGGGGACAGCGCTGGTGTCCCTCCTTAGCAAGGGTTTGAATGGAGGTCAAAATCCCCCCTTGCACATGGCTTGAAGGATTTCATTGGAGGAAAGCCCCTTCTTTTCTGCTCTCCTAGGGGATGAACTTGAAGGGGAGAAGCCATTTCTTTGCCCTTGTTGAAGCGAGGTGAGCGCCGCCCGCGGCGTCAGTTTCGGGGTTGAGTTGCGGGAAGCCGCAGCTCTGGCGGCGTTTGCAGGGCTGCAGTCGGGCTGTGCCGCTGCATTTGAGGGCGCTTCTTGTGGCCGCGGCCCGGGCCGGAGCGTTGCCGCTCGGGAGCGCTGCCGGCCCGGGCCGGGCGGGTGCCGAGGCGCACGGGGAATTTGGCGCGGCAGCGGCGGAGCCGCTTTGCCGGTGCGAGCCGCCGTGCGGAGCCGAGGGCAGCTGGCGCCGGGCCGGCCAAGGGCGGCAGAGGCGGCGCGGGCGCTGCTGCGCCGGCCCGGCCGGTGCCGGCCGCTCTGTCCGCTCCGGGCGCGGGGCTCGGGCGCCGCCGGGGCCCCCCGGGCAGGGGGAGCGGGCGGGGGCGGGGGGGTCTCCGGGGCGGCACCGCCCCTGCGCGCCGGAGCAGCCGCCGGAGGAGCCGCTTTGCCGCCGGGAGCCGCGCTCCGTCCGGGGCCGGCAGCGCGCGGTTGGGCTGCCGCAAGTTCTTGGGTGTCGTGGTTCGGAGGTGCTTTGTAGGGATCGATCGCACGGGTTTGTTCTGGTCGCAGTGGGTGTGCGCTAAGGGCTATGGCGTTCTTCCTGACCGGTACGGTTCTCGGTTCTTCGGGTGGTGACGATAAAGGTTTGGTTTGAATCGAGTTCCGTAGTCGGATATTTTTTTTGCCGGGCTATTCTGTTTTTAAAGGCGTGCAATGGTTTCTACGGGTCGTTGCGTGAAGCAGCGGCTCGGATTTTAATTCTGTCGCCGTGGCTTTTATTAGCGTGGGCGTGTAGCGTTTGTTTCGGTGGGTTCGAGGTGGCGTCGTGTCGTTAATAGCGGCGGGGTTTTTAAAATCTCTCTAATTGCGTTTGTGTTTCTCGTCTTCCAGGGCTTTTATTTCTTTGGTTTGTTTGATTGTAGTGTACGTTTTATTGTGACGGATCATTTGGGAGATCTTGTCAATGGTTACGTTTCTCTTTCGGCTTTGTGTTTATTTCTGGGTGGTATTTTTATTTTGATCGAATGAGGCTCTATGCGTTTATTCTTCAGTTGGGAATAATTTTTTTGAGGTAAATTAAAGTTGCTTTGGTTTGGGGGACTTTTGTTTTACAAATGTATTTTCTTTTGGTTTTTTTTGTTTTTTTGTTTTTTTTTTTCTTTTGGTTTCTTGTTGTCCTTTGACGTATTTGGTGGTTATTGATCAGTTTTATTTTTGGGAACGTGGGTATTTATATGGTGGGTCTTTTTAAGTTGGGTTTTTTTTTTTTTTTGGGTAGTTATTTTCTTATTTTTTAGTGGTTGAGATTTTTTGTTTTTTTTCTATTTCGTTCATTAGTTCGCTTTCTAAAGTTCTTTTGACAGAGTATTGCTTATTCTTTGAGTTAGTGTAGATGTAGAATTTTGGTTAGTTTTTAAAATAACGTTCAGGGTCAGTGGCACTGATTGGAGTTGAGCGAGTTGGTTTGGGTTTTTTTAGAGGTTTTTGTGATTTGCTGCGTGTGTTTCTCAAGGGTTTTCTTTTCGTTTGGTTCCATTTTTCTGATGTGATGAGAACTGTTAGTGAAAAGAGTGTTGTGTGTTTTTTTCGCTGGCAGTCGTTTGGCTGGTGGAGGTATCTTGATGGTTTTGGAAGACATTGGTGGGAATTCGATGCTGTTTGTTTTGTCATTGCATTTAGGAATTGGATTTTAAATGTAAAATTCTAAGGATAGCTATCTTTAAACAAAACGAGTAGATGTGTAGAAATGGGAATAAACTTTCATTTTGATCTATTCGATCTCTATTTAAAATTTAACAGGTAACTTAAGTCATGATATATTCCAATAAGATATTGTATTTTTCAAAGAGCATTGTGTATGTTGATAGATATATCAATAGAGATGCTAAATATAAACACAGCTCAAAGGAAATTTTAAATCTAGAAATGTGTTGCGAATCTATGCAGATATATAGATCAAATTATTAAAGGATTGTAAATGTAAAGTTACATAAATCCATACAACACGTAATACAAGTGATACCGTATAGATCTTATGATGGTATATTATAGGAAACGGCTATAAATCTAGTACATCACTATGATATAATATCTAAAACATTATAGATATGGTAACTGTAAATACAACAACATTATTAAAAGTAGTTTAAAAGAAAGGATGGTTTTGTTTTTTACTTGGCAAAAGCAGGGGTTTTATTATAAAAACTACAAATACAAATGATAGAAAGGTAGAAATCTACTTGTAAAAAGATCTCATGAATACATCAAGATGGATATAAAAATTGAAAATATTAGAAAAAAGAAGTTGTAGCAGTAGATTTGGTACATGATAAAAATAATGATTTATCTCTATGATGTGAATAATAGATATGTGATATGTAATGATGAATGGAATGCATCAGTATAAACGGTGACTATAAAAGTGAATCTAATTATGCAAGCTCTAAATATAAAACTATTTCAATAGAGTTGAAAAGAAGGGTTTTTTGGTATTTGTTTGGTTAGAGATGGGATTTTTTTTGGAAGAATAAAAGTATGATAGAAATCTAAATGGAAGTCGAGAAATATACAGTCAATATATAATGATATTGCTAAAACCACAAAGTATGAATAAATACAGATAATAGGAATAGGCATAATAGATGGTATAAAGGACGTAACACATCACTGTCCGGTCTAAATATGCGTGTGAATAGAACTAGGAAAACTAGAACTATCAAATTTATTTCAAGAAGGCATGAAAGAAAGGGGGCTTATTTGGTTCTTGTTTGGTAAGAGGCAGGTTTCTGGCATTTATTTTTAGAGGAGTTTTTGGGGGGGATGGCCCCTGTTCTTTTTTGCCGCCTTGGCCGCCCGCAGGCCCAAGGCGCGCGGCGCCCCCGGCTGGGGTGGGCGGCAGTGCTGCCGCCTTGTGGGCAGAGCGCGGTACTGCAGCCCGCCGCCGCCGCCAGGCAGCCCTCTTGGGCGTGGCGCGTGGCGGAGTTTGTTTGACCTTCTGAAAATGGCGGCGAAAAGGGCGGGAAAGCGGAGGACCCTGGTGTGTCTATGCGGACTGCCTGCACGGAACACGGACGCCGGCGCAGCCCCGGCGGAATTTTTGTGGCGTTTTAGGTGTACCCAACATGGGCTGTGGGGTCAGCGGCGCCGTGGGCGGGCGTATTTTGGCGTGTTTCGGACCGGCATGTGAGTAACCGCCTCTCTCGGCCGAGGGGGCCTCTCTGCGCCGCCATGTTGGGAGTGGCGTGTCACCAATGTCGCGGGAGTTTGTTTGACCTTCTGAAAATGGCGGCCAAAAGGGCGGGGATATCGCGGACCCGGGAGTCTGCCGCCCTGTGGCCAGAGCCCGGTACTGCAGCCCCCCGAGCCAGCGCCCTGCCCCTCGCCGCTGGCTGCCGGGGGCGGGGCAAGGGCGCGGCTGCCGAGCGAGGCAAGGGCGAGGGGCGGGAGCGAGGGGCGGGCGGGGCGGGAGCGAGGGGCGGGCGGGGCGGGAGCGAGGGGCGGGCGGGGCGGGAGCGAGGGGCGGGCGGGGCGGGAGCGAGGGGCGGGCGGGAGCGAGGGGCGGGCGGGAGCGAGGGGCGGGCGGGAGCGAGGGGCGGGCGGGGCGGGCTCGGTAAATGGCCGGGAGGGGTGAAAGACGTTCAGGAGTGCAAAAGGGACACGATGGCTGAGAAGAATGGCCGGGGGGGGGGGCGGCCCGGCGGGGCCGCTTTCGGCGGGCGGCGGAGGCGCGGTCGTAGCGCTCCGCGGGCCGGGGGCAGCGAGCGGGGGCGGGCGAACGCCGTCGGAACGGAGCTGCACCCCCCCCCGAGCCCGCACACGCGCCTCTCCAGGAAGCGACGGCGGGCCGGAAAATCCCGGCGGGGCGGCGGCGCTGCCCGCCCTTTCTGCCGCCAGCTTTGCAAGGTAAGACCGTCCGCCCCGCCCCGCCCCGTCCCGCCGCCCTCCGGTGTCTGTAAACAGACGGACTCCCTCTGGCTTCCCACTTCTCCGTGCTGGAGAGTGGGAGAAAGGTCCGTGCTGCTTGCCGTGTCCTCGGTGGGCAGAGAGCTCTGACCTTGCCTTGCATGGGCTGCTGAGGATTGGATCCATGGGGATGTGCTTTGATGCATTTAGTGACCTTTACAGATTTCTTTCCCCGCTTTTTTCAGTTCCCAGAATCATGGAAGAATTCAGGTTGCAAGGGGCTCTAAAGATCACCTCATTCCAAGGCTGCTGCTGCCGTGGGCAGGGACGTGCTTCCATCGAGCAGCTTGCTCAGAGCCTCATCGCAGAGCACCGACGGGCCTTGAGCACTTGCAGCGGTGGGGCAGCCCCGGGACCTCTGAGCAACCTGTGCCCTGTGCCAGCCAGGTGCCAGAGGAGGAAGGAAGCCCTTCCCACCTGGAGCAGAGGCTGCGTAGCCTTGTGTCACCGAGCGTGTGAGACAGAAAGGCCCTTCCTTTCTGGAGGGGTAACAACACTCAAAGCTCTTTCTCGGGACAAGCAGAGCAATGGAAGGCCAAAGTAGCCTTCAGTTCTTCCAGCAGCTTTGGGAACAACTTGAAGGAGGAGCAGAGCTGGCCTGGTGCCTGCCATGGCTGTCTGTCTTCTTGGCTGAGGCTTTATAAATGAGGCGCTTTTCTGTAGTTCCTTTTCAGGCATGACGTGCAAGTTGCCCCTAGAAGTCCAAAGGCAGCTGTTTTCTTAGCAGAAGGAAGTCAGGAGGAGGCAAAGCCAGCAGCTAAGTCTGGATAAAAAACTTGGCTAACCTCTTTTCCCCCCCTCCTCCAAACAGGCAAGTGTGAAGCACTCAGCAGAGATCTGCCCGGGAGGAAAAGCAGAGCCAATCTCTGAGAAGAAGGGACATGCGAGCTCTGGCGAGGACGGCTGCTCCCCCTGGCCTTGGTGTGGGACCTCCTGAGCTGCCATTCCTGTGGTGGGAGTGTTTCTCCTCTCCTCCAGCCAAGCCAGAGACCGCCTAGGGAAGGAGCAGGTAAGGTTGAAGTACCGAGGTCTCCCAGGTAAGAAGTGACACGGCAAAAGGAAATGGCCTCAACTTGCAGCAGGGAAGGCTTAGATTGGATTGGAGGGAAAATTTCTTCCCTGAAAGGGTGCTGAGGCGTAGGAGCAGGCTGCCCAGGAAAGTCCCCATGCCTGGAGACATGTCAAGGATGTCAAGATGTGGTGTTTAGGGACCTGACTTGGGGGGGCAGCAGCTGGGCTCGATGTCCTTAGAAGGCTTTTCCAACCGCAAGGATCCTACGGATCCTATGGTTCTGGAAAGCCTTGACCCCTCTGGCTCTAGCACAGCACCTGGATGCTGACAAAATGAGGCTGGTCCTAGAGCCTGGAGGTCCCTGTGCCACAGGGAGAGGACAAGCCGGTGTCACCTGCAGGGAGGGTCTCGTCCCCAGAGAGCCGTCAGTGACTCCGTCCCTGCCCGGGGCTCTGGGTGCGCCCTCGGGGGGCGGGGGACGACACCTGCCCTCAGGTGTCCCTCTGGGCACCTGGGAAGGGAACCAGGTCCATCCGTGCGGCAGCTCCAGGGCTTGCAGGCTTTGGGGCTTTGCAGCTGTGTGCCTTGTCACAAGGTGGCAGGGACGTGACACTGCCTGGCAACGCTGCTGGCCTCGGATCCTTGCTGCTCTCATCCTTATCCCATATGGATTTAGCAGCAATCTTCTGTCTTTGCTTTCAAACTGTCCTTGGGAGAGTTCCAAGAGAGGGTCATTAGTTATTTCAAAGCCTACATCTTTTACCTCTTGGCACTGAAGAGAAAAGACACAAACCTGCTTTGCATCCTTCTGCCTGGAAGTCATTGTGACACACAGGGAAGGGAGGAAGGGGCTGGCCGGGGTCAGCCTCTGCTGAGCCTCAGCTCTGGCTGCTCCTGCTCACAGGGTAAAGCCAAAAGCTGTCGTGATCAAAAACGCAGGCCGCCCTTCTGACCTGAGTCACAGGGGCCGTTTCTTCTGAATGAATCAAGGTGGGAAATCATTCTTGGAGCTTCAGAAGAAAAAAAACCCCAGAACCGTAGGTACGTTTGTAAGAGTGGGTATGTACGTACATTTCCTTCGATGAAGAAGAAAATCTTAGAAATATCATGTCACGTCTGGCTTCCTAGAGAAGATCCTGACCTCTGGGCTTCTGAAAGCAAATGGCTGTGCATTTATAGGAGCGTTTCCCTTCTTTTTATGTGCCTCCCCCAGTCATCTTCTACCCTTGCCCACGGCAAGGAGAGCGCGGTGATTTGGCTGCTCCGCTCTGCCGAGGTTGTTGCAGGCTGTGTAGCAGGGAGTGAGGCCTTTTGTGGCTGCTCATCAGACATTTTCCTACAGCCTTCTCCCTGCAATGGTAAAATGAGACTTGTGTTAGCGAGCAGTCAAGTAGAGCAGGTAACATTAGAAAAGAATTGTTTCTGAGCTGCTGTTCACTAGCACGTGTTTCCCCTTTCCGGCAGAGTGCAGCCGCCCAAGAAGGGATTTTTTTGGCTCAGCCAGATGTGCTCCCGCCTCCCACCGAGACGCTGAGACGGAGCTGAGTTTGCCTTCCAATGTCTTGGAACAGAGGTTCATGGGAAGTTTTCTCAGCTATCTAAGGCACGGAGCCCTGGAGCCAAGTCAGCCTGAGCTGCTGCGTGCTTGCTGTGAGCCTTGAGGTGAGCGCACATCGTTGCGGGCTTGGGATCGATTGAAATGCGCTAAGGAAACCAGCTCTGGGGAGGGAGGGAGGGAGGAAGGGAAATGCTCTCTTAACATGTGCCAATTCTTCTGTCAAACCCATCAGGGCAGGACAGCGTTCAGACTGAAAGTGTAAGAAGATGTGGAGTGAGACAGAATCTGACAGGAGCACCGGACTCACAAGTGCATGAATTTTGCTTTTTGCTTGGATTCAAACTCGGAAGTTGTAAGGAATTTGGGAAGGAGAAGGGACATTTCAGAAGGAGAAGAAGAAAAAGAAGTTGTTGTTTTTACAGCCCTGGCAAAATCTTTGGTTCTAGCTAATAAAGGAAGCTAGTTGAAATAAAAAAAAAGAAAAAAATGGGTTTTTTTCCTTCGCTGTTGTATTCGTTGGTGGGTCGTTATAGGGTGTGTTGTTTTATTTCTTGGTCCTATTAACTCTGTGTAAATAGTTTTTTGAGTGAAGCTAACTTTCTGGACGGGTTGGTTTGTATTTGAGGTAGGATTAATTTCAAGAGGTTTCTTTCCTAGACTTCTGATCGGTATTGCTGGGATTTTGGTTTTTTTGTTTACTGTATGTATCAAGAGAGAGATTTGGTAGGGCCAGCTGGGCTGCTGGAGTTTTGGGTGTTAATTTATTAGATGGCTTTTGTTAAACACAGAATAATTATGTAAGTTAACAGCAAATTACCCAATATATCTAGGTAAGCTACCTAAACACAATGCTTTATGTCTTACCATTTTTCTGTTCTTCTGCTCCAAGTAGTTGTGTCAAAAAAGAAAGCGCTGTTATTTTTCTGAAGAGCTTTCTTCTATAACAAGGCCTTTACTCCCTTTGAATTTGAGTCAGAGGAGCCAAACAGCTGCAGCTGCTCTGTGGGCTTCTATATTTGGTGGGATTAGCCCCCTCCCTTTTCCCAGGCATCATGGGAATGGGAGGCGGGTACCATCAGGGGTATATTAACCCCAGCTTTTGGTGAGGGGCTTCATTCCGTCTCTGGGGTGTGCTGGGGTGAGAGCTCTCCTGTTATTTCAGTGAAGAGCCTCTTTTAGCTTAGCTTGCTTTCAGCAGGTGTTTCTGGGCATCTAAAGCAATAGAGGCTTTGAAGATACTGTGAAGAAAATGGCATGGAATACAGGGAGTATTTAAGGTGAAGATTTCGGATTTTGTGTTTAGGGGTGATAAAGCGTATCTGCAATTTCTGGTTTTGTTCTTGTTTTGTGTTTTTATTGTTTTTAGGAGGTGCACAGCTTCCAGAGATCCCAGGTTGTGTCAAGCACAGCACTTCTTTCAGCAGATTCATCATGTCACAGGAGGCATCTGGCAGTGTTAAAAATGATGTTTGAGATTGAGGCTTCAGGTGAGTTGAGGGTTGTGACTGGGAGAGGGAGGGTGAGCAGGTATCCAGTTAGGAGTTATTGGGGGGCAGGGGGGTTTGCAGGCAGCAGGGTGAGAAAGGGTGTTTATTTGAGGGCCCCCCCACACAAGGCTTTTCAGAAGCATAGCAGAGGCATTCACATGTTTTCCTCACACAAGGTCATCCACTGCACTCACAGGAATGCCATTTCACTTTGCTTTTCTCTAACCCAGGTGCCACTAATAATAAAGGCCACAGCCTTGGAATCAGGATGAAGGTGGAGCCTGAAAGAGCCAGGCACACTCAGGAGAGGGCAAGTAGCTGACTTGCTGGGATTTGGCCTACATAACTCTAAACTCATACGTTGGTTTTGTTTTTCTTTATTGTAGCTGACCGAGAGGCTAACAGGTGATCACGGGGCCCTCCGAGGCAGACTCATTTCAGGTGCAACGTGGATTCATATCACTGATCATCCAAAAGATAAGTCGGGGGCCATGGCCTGGAGAAGGGAGGGTAGCAGGTTGGGAGTTCTTGGGACAGATTTAAAAATTAGCAGAGGGAAAAGCAATCTTCTCCAAGGGGCCTCTTAGGACAGCTAAAGGGAGAGACTCCACATTTGATGGCAGCGTGCAGGCGGGCAGGGCAGAGCAGTTCCGGTCCACGTCGTATTGTCCGGTGTACCGTGTTACCTACTGTGTCTTTGGGGTCCCTTTTGCCTTTTCCCCTCGAGACCCTCACCACAAGCATAATGTGTCGTGTTTAACGTCCCCCCGTTTGTCACGTTCTGTGTCATGGGTGTCTGCACATGTTTGTGCCGGAGCTGCTCTGCCCTGCCGCAGAGGCTGATGCAACAGGACAAGGCTCAGGGACACGCAGTTTGTGGGGTGTTGCCGGGCTCTAGATGATATTCCTAGATAGACAGAAGATGTTTGGAGCTGCGAAGATATCTTGCAGCCCTTTGACGTTTGTCCTCGCTTTCTTTCAGACGCAGAAGGATAAAATCCAGGGCAAAATCCATCCACCCATCCCGAGTGAGGAGGTTCCCCTGAGCAGGTCAGTCACCGCTTGTCTCTGCAGGGAGATTGTAAAGTGTGACTCTGTTACAGCTCTGTTCTTTTTCTTTTTAGGAAGCAAAGCTGGACATCAGCAGTCAAGGTGAGGTGGGCAAGGTGAGCATTGAGTAGCGTACAGAAGCAGTTGTTATTGCTCCAGTCTCACTTTCCGGTGCAACTCTAAGCATCTGTTCCTGTTTCTGCGCTTTAGGCAATCCACTAGGAGTATGCCAGGCCCCAGTCACCAACCGGCTGACGTGCCGGGTTTGCCGCTCTCCCGAGCCCTGCGGAAGAATCACGGGACTCGTTGATGAAGCCTCTGCCTTTTCTATATAAAGGTGTCACCAGGGTAGCCTTGGGCACGGGCCGAGGAGTTGCGGTGAGTCGGGGAAGTAGGGAGGAGGAGCTAGGGTCCACTCAGGTTTCAGCAACGCCACATCACCTCGTCTCCTCTTAGCCCAGGCGTGCCCCACGACGATGGCGTCAGCCTCCGAGTGCGGCTGAAGCGTGCGGCCCCAGGAGCCGGGCATTCTTGGGAAAAGAGTGAGTGGCAGAATTGTTGGGTTTTGGCCAATGTGCTGCTGAGGTTATGCATTGATATTTTGTTTACTTTATTGGAGCAGACGAAGAAACAACAGGAAGTTGTTTAACAACAGTGCCAGCAGGACCTTCCCAGCTGTCGAGGCAGCCTTCCTTTGCACCTGACACAGACCGGCATCCCCAGATGTCTGAGAGATAAGTAGAGGGCTACGACCCACAGAGGGGATGAAACCAGGGCGCAGGGCAGGGACCCACCGGGAGGGGTTTTTGAGTCCGCTTTGGAGACGGGGGTGTCCACGAAGCGGCCCCTTAGGCCTGGGGGGGAAATAAAAGCAAAGTCTCACTTTTGATCGCAGTGCTGAGGTGTACAGGGCAGAGCAGTCCCGGTGTGTATTGTGTCCCTTGTCTTTTGTGTATTATGTGTGGTTGGATGTGTCATGTCCTTTACCTTAGGCCTTTGAGGAGCCTAGCAGAAACCGTGGCATCATTGTTAGCATCTGTAATCTCTACATTCCTTGGCCTGGTACCCAGGCCATTGAACCTTTGACTCGGGAGCTCCGACAGGCATCAGAATTGCATCTCTCTTTGGAAGCATCCAGTCAGGTGGCTTTTCAGGTCTTGTTCTGAGCTGCACGGACAGCCGTGCTCCGCAATGCTCCATTTCAACGGATTAGGACTTGTAAGAATGTGAGGTTAGGGAGAGGATTCTGACCGTAGGATTCCTGGGTATCCATCTTTGCAGTTCTTGGAATAAATCCTTCAGCCAGCATCTTCCTCCAGGGTTCTCTGAGCCTCATCAGTTTGCCATCTGTCTCATCTCGGTCATCTCCTTTTGCATTCTCTGAGTCCTTGCAGCCACTTTGCTTGCCAGGAGCTTTCTGTTCCTGTTGTGTCCCCCCTGTCTGTCACGTCCCGTCCCGTGTCACGGGTGTCAGCACACACATTTGTGCCGGAGCTGCTCTGCCCTGCCGCATAGCCTGGTGCAGTAGGAGTAGTCCCTGGGAGTTTGTAATGTGGGGTGTAGTGGGACTCTAGATGGGATTTGTAGATAGACACAAGACGTCTGGAGCTCCTAAGTTATCCTGCAACAGTTTGACTCTTGTCCTAACTTTTTTTTCAGATTCAGATGGATTAAATGTGTGCCAGAGGGCCCCATCCCGGATGAGGGGTTTCCCCCGAGCAGGTGAGGCGCCGTTTGTCTCTGCAGCAGAAGTGTAAATGGTGACTCTGTTACAGCACTGTTCTTTGTCTTTCTTTTTAGAAAGCAAATGTGGATACCAGCTGTCAAGGTGAGCAGTGGAGAGAAGTAGTTGTTATTGCTCAGGTCTCAATTTCTGGTGCAGCTCTAAGCTTCCGTTCTCGTTTGTGCACTTTAGGCAATCCACTCGGAGTATGCCAAGCCCCCGTCACCAGCTGGCTGATGCTCCGGGTTTCCTGCAAATGTGAGCCCTGTGGATGCATTACAGGACTTGGTGATGAAGCCCTGAACTTTTCTATTTAAAGGTGCCATCCAGGTGGCCTCCAGCAAGTGCTGAGGAGTTGTGGTGAGTCAGGGAAGTAGGGGGGAGGAGCGAGGGTCCACTCAGGTTTCAGCCGTGACAAATCACCTCATCTCCTCTTAATCCAGGCGTCCCCTGTGGCGACGGCCTCGGTCTCTGAGCGTGCCCGAAGCGTGCGGCCCGAGCAGCTGAGCGTTCTTAGGAGCACGGTGAGTAGCAGACTTGTGGGGTTTTGGCCGATGTGGTGCCACAATCAGGCATTGATGTTTGGTTTTCTTTAATACAGCTGTCGAAGAGACACCAGCCCGGTGCCAGCAGGACCTTCCCAGCTGACGAGGTGGACTTTCTTTGCACCTGAGACCGGCATCCCCAGATGTCTGAGAGAGAAGTAGAGGGCTACGACCCCCAGGGGGGATGAAAGCAGGGTGCTGGTTTGGGAATTACTGGGATGGGTTTTTGAGTCCGCTTTGGAGGTGGGGGGGGTGTCCATGAAGTGGCCCCTTAGGCCCCATAAAAGCAAAATCTCACTTTTGATCCCAGTGCTGAGGTGAGCAGGGCAGAACAGTCCCAGTGTGTATGATGTCCCTTGTCTATTGTGCCTTGTGTGTTGTTTGGGTATCTCATGTCTCTTACCTTAGCCTTTTCAGGGGCCTGTCAGAAACCTTGGCATTGTTCTTATCCTCTGTGATCTCTGCATTTCTTGGCCTGGCACCCATGCCATACAACCTTTGCCTGGGGAGCTCAGACATGTATCAGATTCGCATCTCTCTTTGGAAGCATCCGGTCAGATGTCTTTTCAGGTCCTGTTCTGAGCTGTACAGATAGCTATGCCCTGCCAGGATCCATTATGGCAGCTTAGGGCTTGAAAGAACGTGAGGACAGGTAGAGGCTTCTGACCGTAGGATTCTTGGGCATCCATCTTTGCAGTTCTTGGAATAAATAATTCAGTTAGCATCTTCTTCCTTCAGTGTTTTCTGAGCCACATCAGCTTGCCATCAGTCTCACCTCGGTCATCTCATTTGGCATGCTCTCGTTGCTCACAGTAATCCTTTTTGCCAAGAGATTCCTGTCTGTGTTGTGTGCCCATTGTTTGTCGTGTCCTGTCTGTCCTGTGTCACGGGTGTCTGCACATATTTGTGCCAGAGCTGCTCTGCCCTGCTGCATAGCCTTGTGTAATAGGACAAGCCCTGGGGGGTTGAAATTTTTCATGTGGGGTGTACTTGGACTCTAGATGCTGTTCCTAGATTGATATAAGGTGTTTGCAGCTTTTGAGTCATCCTGCAGGTGTTTGACATATGTTCTAACTCTCTTGCAGGTGCAGATGCATTGCATCCATGGCAGAGCACCCCATCCCGGGTGAGGGGGTTCCCCATAGCAGGTCAGTCACCATTTGTCTGTGCAGGGGATGTGTCAAGTGTGACCCTGTTACAGCGCTGTTCTTTGTCTTTATTTTTAGGAAGTATAGCTGGATCTCAGCAGTCAAGTTCAAAAGGGTAAGGTGAGCAGTAGCCTTTCTTGTTGCTGAGGTCTCAATTCCTGGGGCAAGTCTAAGTCTCCATTCTCGTTTTTGTGCCTTAGGCCATCTGCTCGGAGCATGCCAAGCTCCCATCCCCAGCTGGCCGACGGACCGGGTTTGCCGCTCTCGCGAGCCCCGCGTTCCGGGCAGCCGTCAGGAACCGCCGAGGAGTTGCGGTGAGTCAGGGAAGTAGGGAGGAGGAGCGAGTGTCCGCTCAGGTTTCAGCAATGCCACGTCACCTCCTGTCCTCTTAACCCAGGCGCACCCCACGACGACGGCGTCGGCCTCCGAGCGCGGCCAGAGCGTGCGACCCGAGGAGCCGGGCCTTCTTAGGAGAACGGTGAGTAGCAGACTTGTGGGGTTTTGGCCAATGTGGTGCCACGATCAGGCATTGATGTTTGGTTTCCTTTGATATAGCTGTCTAAGAGACAACGGCCCGGTGCCAGCAGGACCTTCCCAGCTGGCGAGGCGGCCTTCCTTCGCACCTGACATGGACCCGCATCTCCATATGTCCAAGAGATAAGTCGAGGGCTACGACCCCCAGGGGGGATGAAAGCAGGGTGCTGGGTCGGGGCTCCTGGGGGGGAGGGGGTTGAGTTGTCTCTGGAGATGAGGGTAGCCAAGATGTGGCCCCTTAGGCCACGTAAAAGGAAAGTCTCATTTTGATCACAGTGCTGAGGTGCACAGGGCAGAGCAGTCCCAGTGTGTATCGTGTCCCTTGTCTTTTGTGTATTATGTGTGGTTGGGTATCTCATGTCTCTTATCATAGCCCTGTGAAGCGCCTGTCAGAAACCTTGGCGCCATTCTTAGAATCTGTGATCTCAGTGTTCCTCAGCCTGGTGCCCAGGCCATTGAACCTTTGACTTGGGAGCTCTGACAGGCATCAGAATTGCATCTCTCTTTGGAAGCATCCAGTCAGGTGGCTTTTCAGGTCTTGTTCTGAGCTGCACGGACAGCCGTGCTCCGCAATGCTCCATTTCAACGGATTAGGCTTTGTAAGAATGTGAGGTTAGGGAGAGGATTCTGACCGTAGGATTCCTGGGTATCCATCTTTGCAGTTCTTGGAATAAATCCTTCAGCCAGCATCTTCCTCCAGGGTTCTCTGAGCCTCATCAGTTTGCTATCTGTCTCATCTCGGTCATCTCCTTTTGCATTCTCTGAGTCCTTGCAGCCACTTTGCTTGCCAGGAGCTTTCTGTTCCTGTTGTGTCCCCCCTGTCTGTCACGTCCCGTCCCGTGTCACGGGTGTCAGCACACACATTTGTGCCGGAGCTGCTCTGCCCTGCCGCATAGCCTGGTGCAGTAGGAGTAGTCCCTGGGAGTTTGTAATGTGGGGTGTAGTGGGACTCTAGATGGGATTTGTAGATAGACACAAGACGTCTGGAGCTCCTAAGTTATCCTGCAACAGTTTGACTCTTGTCCTAACTTTTTTTTCAGATTCAGATGGATTAAATGTGTGCCAGAGGGCCCCATCCCGGATGAGGGGTTTCCCCCGAGCAGGTGAGGCGCCGTTTGTCTCTGCAGCAGAAGTGTAAATGGTGACTCTGTTACAGCACTGTTCTTTGTCTTTCTTTTTAGAAAGCAAATGTGGATACCAGCTGTCAAGGTGAGCAGTGGAGAGAAGTAGTTGTTATTGCTCAGGTCTCAATTTCTGGTGCAGCTCTAAGCTTCCGTTCTCGTTTGTGCACTTTAGGCAATCCACTCGGAGTATGCCAAGCCCCCGTCACCAGCTGGCCGATGCTCCGGGTTTCCTGCAAATGTGAGCCCTGTGGATGCATTACAGGACTTGGTGATGAAGCCCTGAACTTTTCTATTTAAAGGTGCCATCCAGGTGGCCTCTGGCAGCTACCCAGGAGTTGTGGTGAGTCAGGGAAGTAGGGGGGAGGAGCGAGGGTCCACTCAGGTTTCAGCCGTGCCAAATCACCTCATCTCCTCTTAATCCAGGCATCCCTTGTGGCGACGGCCTCGGTCTCCGAGCGTGCCCGAAGCGTGCGGCCCGAGCAGCTGAGCGTTCTTAGGAGCACGGTGAGTAGCAGACTTGTGGGGTTTTGGCCGATGTGGTGCCACAATCAGGCATTGATGTTTGGTTTTCTTTAATACAGCTGTCGAAGAGACACCAGCCCGGTGCCAGCAGGACCTTCCCAGCTGACGAGGTGGCCTTTCTTTGCACCTGAGACCAGCATCCCCAGATGTCTGAGAGAGAAGTAGAGGGCTACGACCCCCAGGGGGGATGAAAGCAGGGTGCTGGTTTGGGAATTACTGGGATGGGTTTTTGAGTCTGCTTTGGAGGTGAGGAGTGTCCATGAAGTGGCCCCTTAGGCCCCATAAAAGCAAAATCTCACTTTTGATCCCAGTGCTGAGGTGAGCGGGGCAGAGCAGTCCCAGTGTGTATTGTGTCACTTGTCTTTTGTGTATTATGTGTTGTTGGATATCTCATGTCTTTTATCATAGCCCTTTGAGGGGCCTGTCAGAAACCTTGGCATCAGTCTTAGTATCTGTACTCTCAGCGTTCCTTGCCCTGGCACCGATGCCATGGAACTTTTAACTCAGCAGCTCAGACAGGTATCAGAATGGCAACTCTTTTTCGAAGCATCCGGTCAGATGTCTTTTCAGGTCTTGTTCTGAGCTGTATGGACAGCTGCACCCTGCAAGGTTCTGTTATGATGGATTAGGACTTGTAAGAATGTGGGGACAGGTAGAGGCTTCTGACCATAGGATTCTTGGGCATCCATCTTTGCAGTTCTTGGAATAAATAATTCAGTTAGCATCTTCTTCCTCCAGGGTTCTCTGAACTTCATCAGCCCGCCATCAGTTTCACCTCAGTCTTCTAATTTTGCGTCCTCTCGGTGCTCGCTGTCATTTTCCTTACCCAGAGATTTCTGTTCCTGTTGTGTCCCCGTTGTTTGTCCTGTCCTGTGTCACGGGTGTCTGCACACATTTGTGCTGGAGCTGCTCTGCCTTGCTGCATAGCCTGGTGCAATAGGAGAAGTCCCGGGGACTTGATGTTTGTAATGTGGGGTGTCGTTGGACTCTAGGTGGGATTTGTAGATGGGCACAAGATGTCTGGAGCTCTTAAGTTATCCTGCAGCTCTTTGATTTTTGTCCTTTCTTTCAGGTGCAGAAGGATGAAATCCAGGGCAGAGCCCCTCATCCCGGGTGAGGGGATTCCCCCGAGCAGGTCAGTCACTGTTTGTCTCTGTAGAGAGAGCATAAATGATGGCTGTTAGAGCAGTCTTCTTTGTCTCTCTTTTTAGGAAGTCAAGGCTGAGAGCAGCAGTCAAGGCCGAGTGGGCGAGGTGAGCATTGAGTAGTGTACAGAAGTAGTTGTTATTGCTGAGGTCTCAGTTTCTGGTGCAGCTCTAAGCATCTCCACTTTTTATTTTAGGTGGTCCACTTGCCATCTATCCTGGCCGGGCATGCCCATTCCAGGTGTGTGCAGCTTAAGGTATCAGTGTGGCATCCTTGTCAGATTTGGGAGGTTGTGTTTTCGCAGTGTCTCAGCATGCTTTTCTGCTTTGTTTCTTTGCAGGTGCTGTCGCTGCCCTAGGCACGCCAAGGAACAGAGGAGGGCAGGTGAGTCGGTGTTTAGGCAGGCTGACTCATAGGTGAGTGTTACACAGCAGCATGCTAAGTGTGTACCTATTCTTTTTGCAGGTATCTTCTGGGCACCCTCTGGAGTCAAATCAAGATTTGAGGTGAGCCGGGTCAGGGGTGCGGAGGAGCCCCGGGGATTACTGTTGTTGAGGGCAATAGTCACCTTTTCTGTTTTGTCTTAGGTACCCTGAGGAGCCTCGTAGCCAAAGCTTGGAAACGACAGCACCGAGGCACACACGGAGCACGTTTCAACATCCACGTCCGACCGAGGATGGATTTTGTCCGCTCCTCTTCCAAAAGCTAAGTGTCGGGGCCAGTGGTTTGGAGAAGGGGAAAAACCTTTACTATCACAGAGGGCAATTTGATGTCAGCTTAGCAGAGAGGTCTGTAGTGGGACCGGCTCTCTGGAAGAAAAGGGAGAGGGTTTCTCCTCAGCCTGACCAGAGCCTTTGCCGGGCAGGGCAGTTCCGACCCATCTCAGGATTCTCGTGAACTTTGCGTTGTCCGCCTTCCTCGGCCCGACGTCGTCACGGATCTTTCCCCCGAGGAGCTCGCCTTCATGTCTGGAGCTATAGCCACGGTCACCTGGCCGTTGGCTTCCTTCTCTAGGCTTGCTGAGCCTCTCGAGCATCCTCTTAACTGCTGTGGCACTAACTTCTTTTAACGAGTTACGTTTCATCATCACGTGCTATCGTCATAGGGCTTCCTCTCCTTTGGCATCATCAGCCTCTGGCACATCTTGCGCTAGGCATCTCGGGTGCCTAAGGGGACAGTGCCAGGCAGTTGCCACTTGTCTCTGTGTTATGTTGTCCGTGTCTATGTTGTCCGTGTCTGTGTTGTTCGTGTCTGTGTCCGTTGTCTTCCACGTCATAGGCCTTTGTTACGTCGCGATGCTTTATCAGCACTATTCTGTGCCATATAGGCTGTATTCTACTCACGTTCCTTTCTGGATATCCCTTATTCTGGCATCTTTACATTTTTACTCTTTGAGACAGGAATGTCTCAAACGGACAAGATGTTCTCATCCATCTTCCTTCTCACTACCAGCTTTGGTAGTGCCTTTTTTTCCATGCCATTCTCTTGGACTGCTAGAGGGAGTGTCTTGCACCCTCCTCATGAGACCGCAGTACTTCTATAGGTTCCATCTTCTGAAGGGTATAGGACTCAAGAATTCATCTTCCAGCGAGTTATCTCAAGTCCTGGCTTATATTGTGTGTACCTGTGCTGGCTTATACTGTATGTACCTACCCTCTATGTACACTTGCACTGTATGCATCGACTTACATTGTTGTGTGTACTTATATTGTACCACTTATGGTTGGAGCTGCCCTGCCTGGGCACGTAGTCACAGTTAGGTAGAAGAGTTATAAAAACTTTACTGTTCATCTGTCTTTTATGGGATTTTGGGTAGAAAACTTATTGGTTCAGAGTGGAGACAAGTCCTAGCTGTCAGATAGCCACTCGTTGACCGCTTCCTGTCGTCTCACAGGTCCCCAAGGCTACCGATTTCCCCAGAACCTACCAACTGACGTCAAGGAGCGCAGCCAGAAGATGTGTCGCAGCACGTTCTTCAGCGTCTCGAGTAAGGGCCGCAGCGAGTGTGTAAGTGGGAAGAGCGTGTATGAGAGCACATGTCTGTGTCTGTCTGCGTCTGCTCGTCTCTGCATGTGTCAGCGCATGCCGACTGGATTACTGGATTTAACCTTGTGTGTGTGACTTTTGCTTTTCAAGTTTTTCAACTCATTTTCAAATTTAGAATAAAAAATCCCCAGCTGGGTTTCCCCCCCGCCAGCTGTTTTTTTTTTCCTCGGTCCCGGACGGTCTGTGAGGTGACGTTCATCACCAGAGTTTGGGCGCGGACTGTCCAGGGACCGGGGTTTTTGTCAAGCAGGAGGATTTTTTTGAGGCTCCCGGGAACCACGTTCCCGAGGACCAATGATTGCTGGGGTGTAATTTAGCAGTTGTGATGAGAGGGATGGTGACTTCGTGTGTCATCTGAAGGGGGTGTTAATGGTAGATGAGTGGTGTTTTCTGTGTGCTTTTGTTGATTTGGGTTTCCTATAACAGTAAATCTACATGTAATGAAAATAGAAAAAGGTTATCATCTTGTGTTAATATGTGTGTTGTGTTGTATTGCTCTGTATTGCAGGGTGAGCACAGGGTGAACTCTCTCCTCCTTGCTGTGACACCTGGGCTGGCAGGGGTGACACAGTGACCTCGGCCGGCCGATGCTGCCTGTGCCATCACCTGGCACTGACGTGTTTGATGAAAATCCTTTTGCAGGGATTTTTCTCCTGAGAAGCCTCAGAACAGAAATGGAACCAATAACGATCTGCTGGCTGTGGAGTGTGGGCTGGAGATGGTTTAGCAACAGGGGCATCTTGGATTGGTCTCCTGTGCAGTGTCTACTTGATGACCAATCATGGTCCAGCTGCGTCGGGGCTGTGAGCAGTCCCAGGTTTTTATTATTCATTCCTTTCCAGCTTTCTGATGTCTCCTTGCTCTTTTAGTATAGTTCTACTATCTCATTTTCTTTTAATATAATAGAGATCATAAAATAATATTTCAGCCTTCTGAAAGGTGGAGTCAAGATTCTCGTCTCTTCCCTCGTCCTGGGGACCCTCAAACACCGCCACAATCAGCAGCCGAGCAGGTTTGTGCGAGCCTCTCAGTAACCCTCAGCCGGTCCCGAGTCGGCAGACACCGGGGGGCAGCCCTGACACGGCCGAGAGCGGGGAGACACTCTCTGTGCCCCGAGGGTGCTGAGGGCACCTGGGCTGGCAGGAGACACTCTCTGTGTTTGCCCCGAGGGTGCTGAGGGCACCTGGGCTGGGCCCCTGTGCAGCACAAGAGACACCAGAGACATGGGTAGATGATAAAGGGCTGACTCTTAGCAGGGGTTAATCCAAGGTTTTATTAGGAGTCCCAAAGGAGCTCCTGCACCTCAGGGGCCTCCTGCCAAGAGCCCCAGGGAGATGTGCCAAGGTTACATTTAAAGGGAGGTGGAAACCGAAAGTAGATAACATTTTACCAACCAATAAGTGACCCTAAGGGATGGATGCTGGGGCATAGACATACAGGACAGCGTATGGGGCAAGGCTCGGGGGGCTGACCCCTGGCCTCTGGCTAAACATTGGACGACTTGGACTGAAACTTCTGCATGGAGGGGATTGGAGGCTGAGTCATTGACAGAGAGCCAGGGTGGGGGTTTGGGTATGATCTCATCCCGGGAGAGGGATAACACAGGTAGAAGGAGAGGGGTACAGTTTGGGATAAACCATTTGGGAAAAATATGGGGATATAAAACAAAATGACTTCAAAGTATTATAAAGTATAAAAATGCACTACAGCAGGTTTGGGCAGCACCAAATAAAATGTAATAAAATGCTTTAAAAATAGAAAAATTAAAAATAAAAATTTAATCAAAAATATAACTAGAAAAATAAATGTTTTAAAAATTGAAAAATAAAAATAAAATTAAAAAATAAAATTAAAGCTCTAAAAGTAGAAAAATTTTTTAAAAAATAAATAAAAATAAAAAATAAATGCTTTAAAAATAGAAAAATTAAAAATTAAATAAAAAATAAAATTTAAAAAATAAAATAAAAAGCTTTTGAAATAGAAAAATTAAAAATAATAAGTAAATAAAAAATAGAATTAGAAAAATAAAATAAAAGCTTGAAAAATTAAAAATAAACATTAAGGAAAAAATAAAATTAAAAAAAAATTAAAATAGATGAAAAACAAAATAAAAACCGTAAAGTGCTGTAAAGTACCATAAAAGTTCCATAAAGGGTAATGTCATAAAGCACGACTGTCGCAAAAGGTGTCGTAAAGCGCGACTGTTGTAAAACTGGCGTAAAGCGCGGTTGTCGAGCTTTAGGGCACTACCTTTTATGGAACTTTAACGGTACTTTACAGCACTTTACGGATTTTATTTTGTTTTTCATTATTTTTTAATTAATTTTATTTTTTAATTTTATTTTTATTTAATTTTTATTTTTTATTTTTCTACTTTTACAGCTTTTTTATTTTTTAATTTTATTTTTATTTAATTTTTAGTTTTGATTTTTTTATTTTTAAAGCATTTATTTTATTTTTTTTAATTTAATTTTTATTTTTGATTTCTGTATTTTTAAAGCTTTTTATTTTTTAAATTTTATTTTTATCTTTAATTTTTAGTTTTAATTTTTCTATTTTTAAAGCATTTAATTTTGTTTTGTTTTAGTTTTGATTTTTTTATTTTTAAAGCATTTATTTTTTTATTTTTTATTTAATTTTTATTTTTGATTTTTCTATTTTTAAAGCTTTTTATTTTTTTAATTTTATTTTTTATTTAATTTTTACTTTTAATTTTTCTATTTTTAAAGCATTTATTTTATTTTTTGATTTTTTTTTAATTTTTATTTTTGATTTTTCTATTTTTAAAGCTTTGTATTTTTTTAATTTTATTTTTTATTTAATTTTTACTTTTAATTTTTCTATTTTTAAAGCATTTATTTTATTTTTTGATTTTTTTTTTAATTTTTATTTTTGATTTTTCTATTTTTAAAGCTTTGTATTTTTTTAATTTTTTTTTAATTTAATTTTTAGTTTTGGTTTTTCTATTTTTAAAGCTTTTTATTTTTTTAATTTTATTTTTTATTTAATTTTTATTTTTGATTTTTCCATTTTTAAAGCATTTTTTTATTATTTAATTTTTATTTTTGATTTTTCCATTTTTAAAGAATTTTTTAAAATTTTTTATTTAATTTTTTTTTTAATTTTTCTATGTATAAAGCTTTTTATTTTATTTTATTTGGTGCTGTCCAGACCAACTCAAGCTGGTGATTGTGGTGGTGTTTGAGGGCCTTGCAGTTACCCCGATTAATAGGTAAGAGATGATGTTTGGAGGCCACAGTGTTACAGGTAGGGGTTAAACAGTTTTTTACGGTCTTTCAGGTGATTTTTCAGGGATTTTTAAGGATATTTTAAGGTGTTTTTTTCAGGAGTTTTTAGGAATTCTCTGGAAATGTTTAGGATACCTTTAGGGCTCTTTCAGGGCTTTAAAAATAATTTTTAGGGTGTTTTAATGACTGTCTTACCGGGGCGCCCCAGCCACCCAAGCCACCCCGTGCCGGCGCTGCGGCGCTCCACCTCAGCCTCCCGTCAGCGCCGCCCGTGGTCGCTTCCCCTCTCCTGCCGCCGCCGCTGCATGGCGGGCCGAGCTGCGCCTTCCCCACCGCACCCTCCCGCTTCAGAGCTTCTGGATGGTGTGGCTCCGCTGCCTCCTGCAACCATGGGCGTCCCAACGTTTCCTTCCACGGCTGCAGCCGCAGCCCCGTTCCCGTTCCCGCAGCTCCACCGCCTCCCACACCCCCCGGCCCGCCCGCCGCCATGATGACTGCCTGCGCTGCAGTAGTGACGGAACCCATGCATGCGCAGTTGCTACAACCCCAGCACCAATGATATCACTCCGCGCCGACTCATCGAACCACAGCGCTGCTTCAGGGATCAGCTGCACGCATGCGCAGTTCTATCTCCACGGCCCCGCTGCCACCCCCCACTGCTTTTGCCGCAGCTTTGGCACAGCCCGGTCCTGGTTCCGAGCCGCTGCGTGCCGCTGTCCGGCCACAGCCGGCATCCCTGTGCCCTGTCATGCCACTTCTGCCGCCACTGTGTCTATACACGGCACCACAGCAGGTGAAAACTGCAGCGCCTTGCATGTATCCTTCTGCGTCTCTCCTTCTGCCGGGCACCGAGAGATCCCTCTGCAGTGCCGCGCGTAACTGTGCACAACCGATACCTGATGTGCCTCCGTGCTTTCGCCTTCCACACTCCTAGCACCCAGTGGGACTACTTTGTGTCACGATTCGTCTGCACAGCCACATCCATGCACACAAACCGTGCGACGAGGAGGAGGAGGAGGAGGAGGCTGGAATAAGACAGCTGCTTTAATAAATACAGGACAGACAGAGAATTATTTTGCCCCTGCAAATGCCAACCCTTTGATCCCAACACAAAAGAATTTTGAAAAAGAACTGTTCCCAAATAGCACCAGAGTCCCCTCAGTCTTTGGGACAGATTTCTCGACCCAAAATTAGACAGTAAACCCTGAAAATTCGCCAGCATTAATGCCAAAATTAGAAAACTCACAAAAATCTTTTGATAATTTTCAACTAACAGATTGGTGTGAAAAATGCCAATCACTTGCTTTTAAAATTTTGAAAGTTTAATAGTAATAAAATGGTTATAAAAACAGTAATACAATTAGAGTAATAATAATTTGGCCAAGTTGAATTAGGACAATATGAGACAACAAAAACAAAGAGTTACGGACGTCTGGGTACCTTTTTCTGGGCAGCATGAGCCCGAAAAAGGACCCCCGTTAACAAAGGATTAACCTTTAACAGCAATAGCCTGTTGCATAGTCATACACTTCATACATGGTGCATAAATTCCATTCAAATACAGGATTCTGTCTGGTCATCATCCACTTCTTCCTTCTAATCCTAACGGTGCCTTGGAGGCAGGAAGAAGTTCGTTTCTTCTGATAAGAGGGCAATAAATTCTTTTTCTCTGAAAGATTTAGGTGTCCTGTGGCTGCTATCTTGCTGCAAGTCCTTTCTTTAAAAAAAGTATCTTACATAGCATCGTTTCTATTTTAACAGTTTTTGTAACCTAAAACTATATTTAACACACTACTTAAGAGAGTTAATACAGCATTACTTTCTAACACAACACATATAATATTCATTTTAATATTTCCAAAAAGCCAATCATAAAATACATGCATTTTTCACAATCCCCACTCTTATTCTTTGTAAATCCTTTGGCTTGAGCAATATTTCTTATCTACTTGCATCTTCTGGACTATGCGGGCAAAATAAAACAGGGGATTACACAAGGAAGAAATATAAAAATAGTTGCAACACATAAAATGAAAGACCTTAATTTCTTCTAATACATTACCCTACCAGCTAGGTTTTAACATTGTTATCTAATTTTTGGACCGGTACCTGGATTATTATATGCATATATATTTTTTTCTTCTTTGATTTCTTTTGCTTTTTCTAGAATGACTTTTCTGTGGTCATCAATTTTCAACAATTTGATATATTAAACTTTCCACAAACATCCCTTTCTTTGGCCAATAAATAGTCTAAAGCCAACCTATTCTGATACCCTACAGTTTTTGTTTGGCTTAGCTGACTTGATATTAACTCCAATGCCTGGGCAGCTCCATTTGCTATCATTTCTATAACTGCTTGGAGTCTTGTAATACGACTCAATAGATAATTTGGGGTCAATACAGAGTTAAGTTGCTGTGCTGGTTTTACCTTTTTGTTTATTATTTGTTTTTTTACCAAATCTCGAACCGTATCTTCAAGATTAAATGTAAAACAAATCCATCTCTCTCCTTTTGGATATTCAATTCCAAATCTATTACCACTTTTTCCTAAGTTTCTTGTAATCCAATAATTTACTCCATTTTGCCTACAGGTTCTTAATTTGGATGGGTTATAACAGTGGCTGTTGACATAGGTGTGTGTAATTAAAGAGGAACTTTGGTATCTTTCCACGTGATGCTTTCTGCAGCATTTGTGACACAATCTTCTGGTATCCCGAAAGGGAAAAGAGAACAAATGAGTGCCAGAAGCAGGAATAACAGAGGTCCAGTATGGCTTATACTCCCATCTCCCAGGCCTGTGAGGTTGCAGCCCACAGCAGGTGTATTTGATCTTCTCGGTGGCAAAATACAGAGGCCAATCTGGTCTTGCCCTCTATTTCCTTGTCACTTTCTCTTAACTAATTTCCAGGCAAATTGGTTTCGACACCCTTTAACTGTGGTCTCTTACCATTCTTCAGGTATCTCTCATTCAACAGGCAGTAATAATTCCCATCCACAAAGCTAAGTTATTACTTTAACACTTTTTGCAATAAGAGCATAAATGTTGTGAACTACAATACTAATTATTCTCACAATTCAAGCATTTACTTATAACCCAGCTAGCATGTCCAGTATTGGAATGAATCAAATAAAGTTTACTGATGGAAATGGTAATTCCCCTTCTCCCTGTACAATTCTCAGGCTAAGGTCGGAACACAAAAACAGTCTTGATCCTTCTATCTGGAGTATTCCTCCCCTAAGGAGATGTTTTATTCAGGCCGTGCTTGAAACCAGTGGTATAAGCATTGTCTTACTTCTGAATTCAGTGTTATTCTTTGTACATTTCTTGGATCATTTTGCTTTTTCCAAACTATTACCGCTCAGTCCCTATTGGAAAGTCAGTTTGGTATCACCCGGTTTAAATGTGATAGTCCATTGATTCTGCTGGCATGAATTCACCCTTTTTCCGTGATTCTGATTGTTGCTTCGGTAGTACCTGGATAGGACTTCTTAATAGCATAGTAATAAAAGTAAGATAATACTGCATTAACTTTTACCATTCACTTTTCTTCCAAACTTTCTGGGTTTAGCTAAAAGCTTTTTCCACAGCAGCCTCTTCTTCTTCTATCCAGCTGTGCTAATAGCTGCAGAGGCAAATTCTTCTTTTTGTGAGTTACAGTTAGTTAAATAAGAAAAGCTAGACCAATTTTAACACTAGATGTATCACATCTATTGCTTTTTACTTTTTGGGCAGCATTTAATTGTTTTAGCCTTACAAACCCATTCTTCAGGAAAAAAAACCAAAAACCAAAAAACTTCTTTTTAACAGCAAACAAAACATACAAAAGAAAAGACCAAAAATCTTCTTACTTAAGAAAAACAAACCACTTTGTGAGGTTTGGAGAGTCAGCAATCTCTGCTTTGATTTTATCTTTTAGTGCTAGCCCCCTCCCGCTCTTTTCACGGCCTTGCTGTCAATGCCGTGCTGCCACTTGGCTGCAGGGCCGGAGCAGGGGAGAACAGCCACGGGCATGGGGACCCTGGGGGCAGCCTTGGGTCCCTTTTGCCCTCTCTCTCTCTCCTTCTCTCTCTCTCTTTCCTTCTCTCTCTCGGCCCACTTACCGGGGCCGACGCTGCCATCCTCGACTCGGGACCCCGGCAGTCTGGGAGCCCCCCTGGCAGTTCCGCCACGGAGCCAGCCCGCTCCTGCCCGGCAAACCCGTGTGTCCCCTGCTGCCAGCCCCGCCGCCGGGCCACCTCCATGGATCGGTGCCTGCTGCAGCCTCCGAGACCCCGCCGCTCGTAGGGAGCGGTCAGACACCTCCCAACCTTGACAACCCCAAACTTGGTGTCCCCAGGTGCTCCTGACATTCTTTTCCTTTCTCTAGTCAACTTATCCTCTTTTCCCTTCAAGGAGGGCCTGTTCTGCTAAACCCTTTCTGGACCTCAGTTCAGCATTGAATAACCTCCTAACAATTGTGTGTTAAGACACTTCCCTGCCTTTCATGCAAAAACCCCACATTCACACTTCTGCTCTCTTCTAGCACCAAAATGTCATCACTTCACATTCTAACATCTCAGAGTTTGCTAACCACCTCCCTACTTCAACTTCTCTTTCTTCTCTTCTTACCTGTTTTTTTTTTTTTTTTTTTTTTTAATTCAACAGACCTCAGATGGTACGAGGTGAACCTAACTAAATTACTTCCAAAAGTAGGCTTACAACTTTCTTTTACTAGGATTGCAGTAGCTGTTAAATACCTACTGGCTAGCTGTGGCTTACTAACATCTTTGATATATAAGCTACTAGATACTTTTTTACTCTTCCTTACTCTTGAATTAAAATTTTATGAGCTACTCCATTTTCTGTATTTATGTATAAATGATAAAGGATTTTTCTAACAAAGGTAAGCTTAAAGCTGGTACTTAGGCTAGTTTTAACTTAACTCTTTTAATTTAACAATATCTTCTTTGGTCTGTTTTATATCATCTCCTTCTGTCAATTTTTTTCATACACGAATTTTGCTACTTGTGCGTACCCCTCAATCTATAATCTATAATATTTCAATAATCTAGGTAATTTTCTGATCTCTCTCTTTGAAGAGGGAGGGAGAATGAATAAAATTCTTGCAATTTTCTCATGGTTGGTTTTCTAGCTACTTTTATTTATTAAGTGTCTAAGATATTTTACCACTGGGTAGTGAGTCTGAGTTCTTTTATTAACCTCCCTTTAATCTTATACTAGTCTATAACTGCCATCAGACTTTACTGGGGGGAAAGGGATATTATGAGGAAACATACAAGTTTCTAATGCCCCATCCTTTATTAGTCCTTCTATGACTGGCTTCAAATCTTCCCGTCCTTCTAAAGATACAAGATACTGACGTACATGTATGGGACAATCTCGTCTCTCAATTGTAACCCTTATGGCGTCAATATTTAATCCTCCCCTATTTCCTTCTCCAGCTCAAACTTCTTTGTTGATTTTTTTTTCTTCATCCTCTTGGCCTAATTTTAAAACTCTAGCTGTCATTTTCCCATTTTCTGATATAACTCCTATTCTTAATTGCACTTGTAAGACTCTTCCCAATAAATTGCTACCTGCCCCTGGGACCAATAAGACATCTCCCATCCAAATTCTAGTTTCTTCCCTCAATTACTACATCTTTAATGACCAGAAATGTAAAACTTTCTCTTTTTGCCCCTGTTACTTTCACTATATGTTTGCTCACACTATAACTTTTTGGAATATTTAACAGGCAGGTTCTCTCTGCCCCTGTGTCTATTACAAATTCCAGTTCTTCTTCTTGGGGACCCACTTTTAAAGTTATCACAGGCTCCAGATGGTATTTGTCCCCCCCAAAAAATTAGAGCTTATGACCTCCCTATTCCTCCTCTGTGCCCATCTCTTTAAAGATTTTCAGATCTTCTGCTTACTTAGGACCATTTTCCTATTTCTCTTAAGTTTGTTTATCTATTTAGCTGAAGTTTCTTCTTTCCCTTCTAAAAGCTGTCCCTTAAAAACTTTTTTTTTCCTGCATTTCGCCTTTGATATGCTGTCTCATTTATTCCTTTGATTATGTAATTACGATAATTATTCACGTGTTTACTCCCCTCCTTATTATTTTTACCCCACTCAGGAGGTACAGTTGGCATTTTGTCTTCTCTGGGGGTCCCCACAGATTATCTTTTTTCCTAAGCTTTTATTTCAGCTGCTCTGATTGCCTTTCTTCCTGAGAAAAATATTATTTTCATTACAGACCTCATCTCTTCTCAAATATAAATGTTTGGACCTAAAAATTGGTCTAATTGTTCAGCTATGCCTATGGGATCCTCCAAATATCCCTTTTATTTATTTCTTAAAATTTCAGACCTCAGACGAAGTCAAAGGAGCATTCACAAACCCTGGTCCGCCCCCTCCTATGGGAACCTCTTTTAATGGAAATAGACCAATCCCTTTATCCCATTCTTTTTGGATTTTTATCTTCTATAGCTTTTCTCCCGTATTTTTAGGATGAATCAGGAGAGGGCTTTCTTTTACCAGAACTTTTAGTGTTTCGATAAGGTGATTCCTTTAGAGAGTTCCGCTGAGCAGCCGGAGCTGTGGTTACCAAGGGAACGGAGCTCAGGGCAGGACGGGGGAACTCGGCACAGCTCAGGGTCTCGGTCCTCCAAAGGCGGGGTCTGCAGCCGGGATCGTCCCAGGGGCTGTTCCGGTGCAGACCGAGCTGCAGCGTGGATCGGCCCCACATGGCTCACGGCGGCTGATTCGGCAGAGACAAAACCGGCGACGGACCCCGGCTGCAGCGGCGGGAGCCGAGCAGAGTCAGGGCAGCCGGGGATGGGACAGACGGGACCCCCCCTCGGTGCGGTCAGCGCGGTACCCACGGTGCACACGGCAGGAGGGACCCCCCGCCCCTTGCGCCGGCACGGCCAGCGGAGCGGCCGCGGGCCAGGCGGCCGGGACCGGGACAGACAGACCGGGACAGACGGACTGTGCCGGAGCCGACACAGAGGCTGGGGCAGCCGCGAACGAGTGGGGGAACAAACGGGAATGGATGAGGTAATATTTCTATAAGCAAGATTGAAATGAAAGCGAGCTTTGAGATCCCTCAGTTACTGAACAACAGGAAAACAACGGTGTGGCCAGCTGAAGGTAATCCCCTTTGATGAAACAACACCTTCTGCCTGCAGACAGCTCCAAGGGGCCGAGCAGACCCTACTAGCTTGGCAGAAGGGGTCCAAAGAGGAGCTTTTAGGGTTTAAAATGTAACACAGTATGGTAATGTAGTGATTCTTATAGGCCGTATGGAAATGCTATAGCATTTGTGTATTGTACTAGATTGGTTAGTGAGAAGTAGAATATTCAACACAGAAGATGATTTATTATATTGTAATGGGAACTTCACTCTCTTGACCTTTTACTCACTTACCCCTTTTTACTCTTATGCTTTTGCTCTCTTACCTTTTTACGCTCTTACCCTCTCATCGTCTCAACCCCTCTCTTCTCTCAGGCCTGCTCTGAGCTGTGGCTGGCAGCTCCCAGCAGGCCCCTGCACCCAGGCCCTTTGCAATAAACCCCAAGTTCCAAAAGGCCCCTGCCCCCGGGCCCTTTGCAATAAACCCCAAGTTCCACAACCCGGCTTCAGAGATCACTCGTCCCGACCGTGCTACCCCCGATGCTCCTACAGGTAGAAACTCACTCACTAGTAAGGAAAAATCTTTCCAAAGCATTTTTTTCTATTTTTATCCTCCGAGTATTCCAACTTCTTTTGCTAAATTTCTACAGATTGGAGTTCAAATTACCATTTCTGACCAGTGCAGAGACAAATGATGAAACATTCCTGAGTTATTCTTACTCTTCAACTTATGGAAGTAGCCAGCACTCAATTTGCATGATCTAACCAAAGTAGCCATTTCACAGAAAAGCACTTTCTATAGCAATATTGAAAAACTATAGATTGAGGTAAAACCATCAAGTTTCTGCCCTCACTGCTGCAAAGTCACATGTTTGAAGACCATCCCACTGAATTTTCTAAAGATGTGTGAATGTGTCATCTGGACCACAGGAGATAAAGCAGGGTTAAAACGCTGGCTGAGCAAAACTGAAGTTAACAAACACAAGGTTCATCAACCTTGTAATAGAAGCTTGCAGAAACCTATCAACGCTTATCCAATAAAGCCCTGTGGCACTTTGTTCTTCCCACTCCTCCCAAATCTCCATCTGTCTGAGCCAGCATCAGCAGGAAATTTTGCACGGAAGCTTGCCAGATAAAATAGCTATATCATCTGCCATTAGTTTTAGAGAGTTATTCAAAAATAGATTAAAAATTATATATTATTTTTTAGCTGTGTCCTAAGTTAGGGATGGGCCAAGTCTTGTGTCTTTGTCTCACAGAAAGGTGGTTCATGTATCCTTTAATATCATATGTGCAAATATTTCCAATCTGCATTCTGCCTTATCAGAAGGCTAATTAATTACTTTATTATAGTATATTACATTACATCTAAACTGAATCTGCCAAGTACTCAAGCCTGCACACACCACACACTACTCGTTACTGTCACCCAACAGACCCAACACACACACACACTTGGCCCCGACAGGCCAAGGAAACAAAACACCATCACTTTGGGTGAACAATCTCCACGTTGCATTCTACTTCAGCACAAACAGAGGCACAGCAAATGAGATAAGAATTGTTTTTCCTTCATCTGAGGTTCAGAGAATGTGAATCCCAGAAATATTCTTGGGAAGAATTGTACCTTGCTTTTCTCTGTGAAGAGAAATGCGGTGACAGGTGCACCCTGGCCTCCAGGGCAAAGAATCACGGAATGGTTTGGGTGGGAAGGGACCTTGAGGTTTATCTTTGCTTTATCCAACACTTCAACAGGCAAGAGGGGGCTCATCTGCTTCAGAGCTGCTTGCTTTTCTCACACCTTTCACAAGCAAAGCCTGAAGCAAACCCTCCCAAGTTGCCCTATCGACCAGGGGACCCCTTAGCACTCGGTGACACTGCCAGCAAAACCTCAAACTTTTACTCACACAGGGACGAGGCCGTGCACTCAGTCGTAACCCAGATTCACTTTTTCCAACAGTAGCCTCGAACTTCCTTTGTTCTCTCTGCAGGCCTTTTTGCAAGCACACCGATTAACAGACTACACAAGTTTCACCAGCAGACTTCAGCTAAATCCAAAATTGGTTTCTACCCCGAGTAAAATTTCCAACCCCCTGTTCCAACCTGCGATGTTTGGAATTTTAAGAGGTGGCAGCCCACTCGAGATCAAAGGTCCCGGGCAGGGTGCAGGCCCACGGACACAGATGCCATCCCTTTTCCAAGGGAAACTAAACTCATCACCCCAGTTTCCTTACATCAGTTTGCCGAAGACGTTCACCGCTCCCAAGTCACTCAGAGTTCTCGTTGGCTGCAGACTCGGTCTTGGAGTTACGGAGTTACGCTTCCTCCTAACAGTCACCTCCTCACCTCAGCCCCCTGCTGCTGCGTCCCTTTCTCCACCCCTAACCCTACTCTATTTTCCAGCCCGCCCTTGCTCCATCCCTCACTCCGCTCTTAACCCGTCCCACCACACTTCCCGCTCCATCCGTTACTTCACCCACCGCCCACCCGTGAGTCCCCTGCAGCAGCACGCAGGAGCCCGAACCCTCGGAGGACGGCGCAGCTCTCGCAGCAGGACAACACCCAAGCGAGACAGGCAGGGACAACGTCTGTGGGCTGCAGGGTGTCACAAGGGGCTGCGGGCTGAGGGGAGGGGGCTGGAGAGTGACACAGAGGATGGGGGGAGCTGAGAGGCAGAAGGGGGCGTTAGGAGCAACTGGGAGGCTCCAGGGTGGCACAGAGATGCTGAGAGGCTGGGAGTGGGGAAATTGAGGGTGACAAAAAGAGAGTGAGGGGAAGCAGATGCCTTGAGGGGCAAAGTGGGGGCTGCTTGAGGGTGACAGGTGAACCACCCCTCACACCACCCCTAACCAGGTGGAGAGTGCACGGTGGAGGCCAGGGGGCCGAGGGACAATGTCAAAGGTTTCGGGGTGGCACGCAGACATTGCGGGCTGAGGAGGGGGAGGCTTGACAGATGGAGAGCTCACACTGAGGGTTAGGGGTACAAAAGACACAGGGTACCAGGTAGGGTTAGGGTACAGGTGCAGCAGCCCTCAACCCAACCCCAAGGTCACCCTAAAGAGCACCCTTAGGACCCCAGTTTTCCCCAACAGCAGCACAAGGCAGTAACCCCAATGCTGGGACATCCCCAGAACTCTCCCAGCAGCTGCAGGCAGCAACCCTAATAAAAAGGTAGCAATGATGTTTGTGGTCTAGAGAGTGACAGGTAGGAGTTGGGTGCTGAGCAGTTTTTTAGGGTTTTTTTTTTTAGGGTTTTTCTCATGGCTTTAAAAGGATATTTTAGGGCTTTTTTGGAGGAGTTTTCCAGGAATTTTCTGGTAACGTTTAGGATACTTTTAGGGCTTTTTCAGGGCTTTTAAAAGATTTTGTTAGGGTATTTTAAGGACTTCCTTAGTACTTTTAAGAATTGTTTGGGGGGGGATTTGGGTATTCTTGGGGTTTTTTTAGGACTATTGAGGGTATGTGGAGGACTTTTTAGGGTTAGGGTATTTTTAGGGTTTTTGAGGAAATTTTTAGGTTATTTAGGATCTTATCAGGGTATTTTAAGGATTTTGGGGTATTGTTTGAGCTCTTTTTGGACTATTTAGGGTATATTTAGGGATTTCTCAAGGTTCTTTGGGGATTTTTAGGGTTTTTTTAAAAGTAGGATATTTCCAGTGTATTCTAACAGCATTCTGAGGCTGTTTTTAGGTTTTCATGGGGTTTTTAGGACATTTTGAAGATTAGGAGGTTTTCAGGGAATTTTTAGGTTTTTTTAGGGTCTTTTCATGGCACAACACATGGAGGCTGAGGGGCAGCTTGAGGGGCACTGTGGGGGCCTGAGGGTGACAGAGGCTGGGAGCTGAGGGAGGAACAGGGAGAGGAGACAGCGGGTGACACACAGAGATGCTGAGGGTGGCAGGGGCAGCTGTAGGGTGACACAGAGAAGCTGGGGGCTGAGGGGCAAAGGAGAGGGGTCAAGGGTGACACACAGGAGCTGAGGGCTGGGGGGCAGAGGGACCGGTTGAGGGGTAAAGGGAGAGGGCTTGAGGGCTGGACAGTCCAGTGGAGATCAGGGGTACAGGGTACAGCTGTACCACCCCTCACCCCAGCCCTAACCTCAGCCTAAGCAGCCCCCCTAAAAACAGCCTTTTCCCCCAACAGCAGCACAACACAGCAGCCCTAACAGCGAGACCAGACAGCAACCCTCACACAGCAGCACAATGACAGAACCCTCAGAGGACAACAGACCCACTGCAAAAAGGTAGGGATGACATCTGTGGGCTAGACAGCAAGAGGTAGAGTTCGGAGACTGAGCACGTCTTTGTGAGGTTTCTTTCCAGGACTTTTAAAGGTATTTAGGAGATTTTGGAAGGGACTTTTCTGGGACTACTTAGGGTATTGTTGGGGCTTTTTCAAAGCCATTTTATGAGTCTTTAGCATATTTGGAAGATTACGGTCAGGGTCAGAGAAAACACCCTCCGAAAAGGCAGAGTTTTAGGACTGCAGGGGAACGCTTTAGCAAGGGGCCAGCAGCGGCACAGCGGGTCGGGTCCCACGCTGCCTGTCCGAAGGCTGTAAGTTTTAGACCCAGCTAAGTTGTTGTGGTTAGGGTTAGATGCTCTCAGCTTTGGTCTGGGAGAACTTCTGCACAGAAAAACTCACCCCCCGCATATCCCGACGCCAGTTTGCAGGAGGTGCTCGGCACTGCCAGGGCAGCCCGAGTTCTCGGCGGGGGCAGCTTTGCTCCCGGAGAAATCCTGCACTGGCCCTCTTCCCCGTAAAGCCAAACTCACCCCCGCTGCGCGTCGACGTCCGTTCGCAGGAGGCACGTGGCACTCCAAGGGCGGCGAGAGTTCTCGGCGTCGGCAGCCGCGGTCCGTGAGAAATCGTTCTCTGCAGTTTTGGAGGCCGAATCACAGTTTCGGCCACGGGCACACAGAGAGGAAAGATGGTTAATTTCCTTAGAAAGGAAAGTCTGGCACCCCATGGTTTAAGGGGCAGACGAAGGGCTGTGCAGGGGAAGGAACTCCTCACAGGACCTTTCTTCACCTCAAGCCCACTCCAAGGTTTAGCAGCCCCCGTGTGCCCAGCTGCTTTCAGAGGGTTACCCAGGCACACCCGCACAGGGAGCTGCTAGTCCAGAGGGGCTAACAGGGGCATCCCAAGGGTCCCTCCAGGAACTACGGTCGGAGCATCCAGCACGGACTAGGGAGCAGCCAGACCCACCCGGGCACGGAGCAACACTTTGAGAAAACGCCAAGGGAAGAGCCCTTTTGCCAAGGGGCAGCATCTGAGCAGGCCAGGCAGCATGTGGGGCTCCAGGAGAGGGCTTTCAACTTTCCCCTTTTACTGTGTCAGTCCCTCCCCAGGGCCCCCAGACCCTCCACAGCACTCCCAGACAGGAGAGGAGTTATTAGGAGAAAAAGGGTTTAGAAAAAAGGGAAAAAGCTTCCTTTTCCTTTATTCTTTCTGTTCAAACTGGGAGGAAGTCTGCTTCCCCTGCAATTTTAATGGTCTCAGTTGAAAGAACCCCTGCCTTTTTTATGCTGTCAGGGGTGTTAATTGACAGGGAGTCCTCATTTTCTATTATTTTCCAGTTTAAGTAGAAGGGGAAAATCTTGCCAATGTTTCTTATGGGTTTGAATTAAGGGTAGCCAGCCCCTTTTTGTTGTCCTGAGGCCTAAATTGAGGGAGAAGCCCAGCTATCCCTCCATAAGAGTTTGAACTGAGGGAAAAATCCCTCTTTTTTCATCACTGGAGAGATTTAAAGTGATGAAAACCCCTCTTTTCCCAGTATTAAGGAGAATAAATTAAAGGGCAGAAGCTATTTATTTGCTATTGTATTAGTTTCAGTAGAGGTAACTGCCCCATTTCCTCTGTTTAAGGGGTGCACTGGAAGGAAGCTCTGCCTTTTTCAGCATTTTAAGGGTTTAAAACTACATTTCACGGCCCTTCTTTCTGTGCCATAGGACCAAGTATCTCAGAGCAGGGTGAGCCTGGCATACACTTAACCCTTACACTGCCTGGGAAGCTTTTATTTTTCTTATTTTTACTTATAATGTAGATAGGCCTAATTAGAGGTCCCAAGGAGACTTAGACTATTCATATCATAAGCATTCTTTTCCACCCAGCATAGTCATACATGAAGTACTACTTAGTAGCCACTAAGGAATAATTATGTAAGTTAACAGCAAATTGCCCAATTTATCTAGTTATGCTGCCTAAACAGAAACTTTTATTTCTTATCAGTTTCCTGCCCTTTTACTCCAAGTAGTTGTTGCAAAAAAAGAAAGCACTGTTATTTTTCTGAAGAGTTTTCTTCTATAACAAGCCCTTTACTCCCCTTGACTTCAAGTCAGAGGAGCCAAACAGCAGCAGCTGCTCTGAGGGTTTTTATACCCGGTGGGATCAGCCCCCTCCCTTTTCCCGGGTGCCACGGGAACGAGAGGCGGGCACCATCAGGGGTATATTAACCCCAGCCTTTGCTCAGGGCCTTCATTCCCCCTCTGGGAGGTGCTGGGATAAAAGCTCTCCTCTCATTTCAGTCAAGAGGCTCTTTCAGCTTATTTCAGCTTGTTTTCAGCAGGTGTTTCTGGGTATCTAAAGCAACAGAGGCTTTGAAGATACTGTGAAGAAAACAGCATAGAATACAGGGCGTATTTAAGTTCATGATTTTGGGTTTTGTGTTTAGGGGTGGTGAAGTGCATTTGTAATTTCTGGTTTTGTTCTGATTTTGTTTTGTATTTTTTTTTTTTAGGAGGAGTGCAGCTTCCAGAGGCTCCAGGTTGTGTTAATTACAACACTTTTTTCAGCAGATTCGTTGTGTCACAGGAGGGATCTGCCCAGCGTCCAAGATGATGTTTGAGATTGAGGCTTCAGGTGAGTTGAGGATTGTGACTAGGAGAGGGAGGCTGAGCAGGTATCCAGTTAGGAGTTATTGTTGGGGGGGTGGTTTTGAAGGCAGCAGGGTGAGAAAGGGTGTTTATTTGAGCCCCCCACCCAAGGCCTTTTAGAAGCCGAGCAGAGGCATTCCCACGTCTTACAGCACACAAGGTCATCCACTGCACTCACAGGAATGCCATTTAACTTTGCCTTTCTCTAACCCAGGTGCCACTCACAATAATGGCCATAGCCTTGGAATCAGGATGAAGCAGGAGCCTGAAGGAGCCAGGCACACTCAGGAGAGGGCAAGTAGCTGACTTGCTGGGATTTGGCCCACATACCTCTGTACTCATACTTTGGTTTTGTTTTTCTTTATTGTAGCTGACCGAGAGGCTAACAGGCGATCACGGGGCCCTCCGAGGCAGACTCATTTCAGGCGCAACGTGGATCCACATCACCGATCATCCAAAAGATAAGTCAGGGCCACGGCCTGGAGATGGGATGATGGGAGAGTAGTGGGTTGGGAGTTCCTGGGACAGATTTAAAAATTAGCAGAGGGAAAAGCAATCTTCTCCAAGGGGCCTCTTAGGACAGCTAAAGGGAGAGGCTCTCCTTTTGATGGCAGCTTTCAGGCAGGCAGCGCAGAACAGTTCCGGTCCACGTCGTGTTGTCCGGTGTACCATGTTACCTAGCGTGTCTTTGGGGTCCCTTTTGCCTTTTCCCCTCGAGACCCTCACCACAAGCATAATGTGTTGTTTGTTGTCCCCCTGTTTGTCACGTTCCGTGTCACGGGTGTCTGCACATATTTGTGCCGGAGCTGCTCTGCCCTGCCCTGCCGCATAGCCTGCTGCAACAGGACAAGTCCCATGGACTTGCAGTTTGTGGGGTGTTGCCAGACTCTAGATGATATTCCTAGATAGACAGAAGATATTTGGAGCTGTGAAGTTATCCCACAGCCCTTTGACTTTTGTCCTCACTTTCTTTCAGACGCAGAAGGATAAAATCCAGGGAAAAATCCATCCACCCATCCTGAGTGAGGAGGTTCCCCTGAGCAGGTCAGTCACCGTTTGTCTCTGCAGGGGGAGTGTAAAGTGTGACTTTGTTACAGCACTGTTCTTTTTCTTTTCAGGAGGTAAAGCTGGATATCAGCAGTCAAGATGAGGTGGGCAAGGTGAGCATTGAGTAGCGTACAGAAGCAGTTAGTTGTTATTGCTCCAGTCTCACTTTCCGGTGCAACTCTAAGCATCCGTTCCTGTTTCTGCGCTTTAGGCAATCCACTCGGAGTACGCCGAGCCCCAGTCACCAACCGGCAGACGCACCGGGTGTGCCGCTCTCTCGAGCCCTGCGGAAGAATCATGGGACTCGTTGATGAAGCCTCTGCCTTTTCTATATAAAGGTGTCACCAGGGTAGCCTTGGGCACGGGCCGAGGAGTCAGGAGTCACGGTGAGTCGGGGAAGTAGGGAGGAGGAGCTAGGGTCCACTCAGGTTTCAGCAATGCCACATGACCTCGTCTCCTTTTAACCCAGGCTTACCCCGTGACAATGGCATCAACCTCGGAGCGCAGCCGAAGGGTGCGGCCCCAGGAGCCAGGCATTCTTAGGAGAACGGTGAGTAGCAGAATTGTTGGGTTTTGGCCAGTGTGCTGCAAACATCATGCATTTATATTTGGATTTCTTTCATGTAGTTGACTAAGAAACAACAGGGAGTTGTTGAACAACAGTGCCAGCAGGAACTTCCCAGATGTTGAGGCTGCCTTCTTTTGCACCTGACACGGATAGGCATCCCCAGATGTCCGAGAGATAAGTAGAGGGCTACAACCCACAGAGGGGATGAAAGCGGGGCGCAGGGTAGGGACCCACCGGGAGGGGTTTTTGAGTCTTCTTTGGAGATGGGGGTGTCCATGAAGCGGACACCTTAGGCCCCATAAAAGGAAAGCCTGACTTTTCATCACAGCGCTGAGGTGTGCAGGGCAGAGCAGTCCCGGTGTGTATCGTGTCCCTTGTCTTTTGTGTATTATGTGTTGTTTGCATATGTCATGTCTTTTACCTTAGGCCTTGGTGGGGCCTGTCAGAAACCCTGGCATCATTGTTAGCATCTGTGATCTCTGCATTCCTTGGCCTGGCACCCATGCCATAGAACTTTTGACTCGGGAGCTCAGACAGGCATCAGACTCTCTTGTCTCTTTAGAAGCATCCGGTCAGCTGTCTTTTCAGGTCTTGTTCTGAGCTGTATGGACAGCTATGTCCCGCCAGGATCCATTATGGCGGACTAGGACGCGAAAGAACATGAGGGCAGGTAGAGGCTTCTGGCTGTATGATTCTTGGGCATCCATCTTTGCAGTTCTTGGAATAAATCATTCAGTTAGCATCTTCTTCCTCCAGGTTTCTCTGAGCCTCATCAGCTCACCATCGGTCTCACCTCGGTCATCTCCTTTTGCATCTTCTCAGTCCTCGCAGCCATTTTCCTTGCCAGGAGATTTCTGTCCGTGTCGTGTTCCCGTTGTTTGTCACGTCCCGTCCCGTGTCACGGGTGTCAGCACACACATTTGTGCCGGAGCTGCTCTGCCCTGCCACATAGCCTGGTGCAATAGGAGAAGTCCCGGGGACTTGAAGTTTGTAATGCGGGGTGTAGTTGGACTCTAGATGGACACAAGATATCTGGAGCTCTTAAGTTATCCTGCAACAGTTTGACTCTTGTCCTAACCTTTTTTCAGATTCAGATGGATTAAATGTGTGCCAGAGGGCCCCATCCCGGGTGAGTGGTTTCCCCTGAGCAGGTGAGGCACCATTTGTCTCTGCAACAGAAGTGTATGTGGTGACTCTGTTACAGCTCTGTTCTTTCTTTCTTTTTAGGAACTAAGTCTGGATACCAGCAGTCAAGGTGAGCAGTGGAGAGAAGTAGCTGTTATTGCTCCAGTCTCAGTTTCTGGTGCTGCTCTAAGCTTCCATTCTCTTTTTTGTGCTTTAGGCAATCCACTTGGAGCCTGCCAAGCCCCCGTCACCAGCCGGCCGATGCACCGGGTTCCCTGCACGTGTGAGCCCTGCGGATGCATTACAGGACCTGGTGATGAAACCCTGAACTCTATTTAAAGGTGCCATCCAGGTGGCCTTCAGCAGCTGCCGAGGAGTTGCAGTGAGTAGGCGAAGTAGGGAGGAGGAGCCAGGTTCCACTCAGGTTTCAGCCATGCCAAATCACCTCCTCTCCTCTTAACCCAGGCACCCCCTGTGACGACAGCCTCGGTCTCCGAGCGTGCCCGAAGCGTGCGGCCCGAGCAGCTGAGCATTCTTAGGAGCATGGGTGAGTAGCAGACTTGTGGGGTTTTGGCCGATGGGCTGCCAAGATCGGGCACTGATGTTTGGTTTTCTTTAATACAGCTGTCTAAGAGACAACAGCCCGGTGACAGCAGGACCTTCCCAGCTGACGAAGTGGCCTTTCTTCGCACCGGAGACCGGCATCCCCAGATGTCCGAGAGATAAGTAGAGGGCCACGACCCACAGAGGGAATGAAAGCAGGGTGCTGGTTTGGGAATTACTGGGAGGGGTTTTTGAGTCTGCTTTGGAGGTGGGGGGTGTCCATGAAGCGGCACCTTAGGCCCCATAAAAGGAAAGCCTGACTTTTCATCACAGCGCTGAGGTGTGCAGGGCAGAGCAGTCCCGGTGTGTATCGTGTCCCTTGTCTTTTGTGTATTATGTGTTGTTTGCATATGTCATGTCTTTTACCTTAGGCCTTGGTGGGGCCTGTCAGAAACCCTGGCATCATTGTTAGCATCTGTGATCTCTGCATTCCTTGGCCTGGCACCCATGCCATAGAACTTTTGACTCGGGAGCTCAGACAGGCATCAGACTCTCTTGTCTCTTTAGAAGCATCCGGTCAGCTGTCTTTTCAGGTCTTGTTCTGAGCTGTATGGACAGCTATGTCCCGCCAGGATCCATTAAGGCAGACTTGGACTTGTAAGAACGTGAGGGCAGGTAGAGGCTTCTGACCGTAGGATTCTCGGGCATCCATCTTTGCAGTTCTTGGAATAAATCATTCAGTTAGCATCTTCTTCCTTCAGTGTTTTCTGAGCCTTGTCAGCTTGCCATCGGTCTCACCTCGGTCATCTCATTTGGCATCTTCTCAGTCCTTGCAGTCATCCTTCTTGCCCAGAGATTTCTGTCTGTGTTGTGTGCCCATTGTTTGTCACGTCCTGTCTGTCCCGTGTCACGGGTGTCAGCACACACATTTGTGCCGGAGCTGCTCTGCCCTGCCGCATAGCCTGGTGTAATAGGAGAAGCCCCGGGGAGTTGAAGGTTGTAATGTGGGCTGTACTTGGACTCTAGATGCTATTCCTATGTTGACCTAAGGTGTTTGTATCTTTTGAGTTATCCTGCAGGTGTTTGACATATGTTCTAACTTTCTTTCAGGTGCAGATGCATTGCATCCATGGCAGAGCACCCCATCCCGGGTGAGGGGGTTCCCCATAGCAGGTCAGTCACCATTTGTCTGTGCAGGGGGAGTGTCAAGTGTGACCCTATTACAGCGCTGTTTTTGGTCTTTATTTTTAGGAAGTATAGCTGGATCTCAGCAGTCAAGTTCAAAAGGGTAAGGTGAGCAGTAGCCTTTCTTGTTGCTGAGGTCTGAATTCCAAGGGGGCAAGTCTAAGTCTCCATTCTCGTTTTTGTGCCTTAGGCAATCCACTCGGAGCACGCCAAGCTCCCATCCCCACCCGGCCGACGGACCGAATTTTTCACCCTGATGAGCCCTGTCTTCCGGGTAGCAGTCAGGAACCACCGAGGAGTTGCGGTGAGTCAGGGAAGTAGGGAGGAGGACCAAGGGTCCAGTCAGTTTTCAGCAATGCCACATCGCCTCCTGTCTTCTTAACCCAGGTGTACCCCACGCCGACGGCGTTGGCCTCCGAGCGTTCCTGAAGCGTGCCACCTGAGGAGCCGGGCCTTCTTAGGAGAAGGGTGAGTAGCAGACTTGTGGGGTTTTGGCCGACGGGCTGCCAAGATCAGGCACTGATGTTTCGTTTTCTTTAATATAGCTGTCTAAGAGACACCAGCCCGGTGCCAGCAGGACCTTCCCAGCCGGCGAGGCGGCCTTTCTTCGCACCCAACACGGACCGGCATCCCCAGATGTCCGAGAGATAAGTAGAGGGCTCCGACCCACAGAGGGGATGAAAGCAAGGTGCTGGGTTGGGACTCCTGGGATCGGGGAGGGGAGGTCTTGAGTTGGCTCTGGAGATGAGAGTAGCCAAGAATTGGCCCCTTAGGCCCCCTAAAAGCAAAGTCTCACTTTGGATCACAGTGCTGAGGTGCACAGGGCAGAGCAGTCCCGGTGTGTATCGTGTCACTTGTCTACCGTGCGTTATGTCTTGGTTGGGTGTCTCATGTCTTTTATCTTAGCCCTTTGAGGGGCCTATCAGAAACCTCGGCAGTATTCTTAGCAGCCACGATCTCCACGTTTCTTTGGCCCGGCACCCAGGCCATAAAACTTTTGACTCGGGAGCTCAGACAGGCATCAGAATTGCAACTCTTTGTAAGCATCCAGTCAGATGTCTTTTCAGGTCTTGTTCTGAGCTGTATGGACAGCTGCACCCTGCAAGGTTCTCCTATGGTGGATTAGGACTTGTAAGAATGTGAGGGCAGGTAGAGGCTTCTGACCGTAGGGCTCCTGTGTATTCATCTTTGCAGTTCTTGGACTAAAACGTTCAGTTTAGCATCTTCCTTCTCCAGGGCACTCTGAGCCTTATCAGCTCGCCATCGGTCTGTCTTACCTTGGTCATCTCATTTGGCATCTTCTCAGTCCTCGCAGTCATCCTTCTTGCCTAGAGATTTCTGTCTGTGTCTTGTGCCCATTGTTTGTCGTGTCCCGTGTCACGGGTGTCAGCACACACATTTGTGCTGGAGCTGCTCTGCCCTGCCGCATAGCCTAGTGTAATAGGAGAAGCCCCGGGGAGTTGAAAGTTGTAATGTGGGCTGTACTTGGACTCTAGATGCTATTCCTAGGTTGACATAAGGTGTTTGCAGCTTTTGAGTTATCGTGCATGTGTTTGACATATGTTCTACCTTTCTTTCAGGTGCAGATGAATTTTCAGGTGCAGATGAATTACATCTGTGGCAGAGGGTTATGGTTACGAGGTGCCAGGCCTTCTTAGGAGAACGGTGAGTAGCAGACTTGTGTGGTTTTGGCCGATGTGGTGCCAAGGTCAGGTGTTGATGTTTGGTTTTCTTTAATATAGCTGTCTAAGAGACAACAGCCCGGTGACAGCACAACTTCCCAGCCGGCGAGGCGGCCTTTCTTCGCACCCGACACGGACCGGCATCCCCAGATGTCCGAGAGATAAGTAGAGGGCCACGACCCACAGAGGGAATGAAAGCGAGGTGCTGGGTCGGCACTCCTGGGATGGGGGAGGTTTTGAGTTGGCTATGGAGACGAGGGTAGCCAAGAAGTGGCCCCTTAGGCCCCCTAAAAGCAAAATCTCACTTTTGATCACCGTGCTGAGGTGAGCAGGGCAGAGCAGTCCCGGTGTATATTGTGTCACTTGTCTGTTGTGCATTATGTCTTGTTTAGCTGTCTCATGTCTTTTATCTTAGCCCTTTGAGGGGCCTACCAGAAACCTTGGCACCAGTCTTAGCATCTGTGCTCTCAGCGTTCCTTGGCCTGGCACCCATGCCATAGAACTTTTGACTCGGGAGCTCAGACTCTCATCTCTTTTTATAAGCATCCAGTCAGCTGTTTTTTCAGGTCTTGTTCTGAGCTGTATGGACAGCTATACCCCGCCAGGATCCATTATGGCGGACTAGGACTTGTAAGAATGTGAGGGCAGGTACAGGCTTCTGGCCGTAGGATTCTTGGGCATCCATCTTTGCAGTTCTTGGAATAAATCATTCAGTTAGCATCTTTTACCTCCAGTGTTCTCTGAGCCTCATCAGCCCACCATCAGTTTCACCTCGGTCATCTCCTTTTGCATTCTCTCAGTCCTCACAGCCATTTTCCTTGCCAGGAGATTTCTGTCCATGTCGCGTCCCCGTCGTCTGTCACGTCCCGTGTCACGGGTGTCAGCACACACATTTGTGCCGGAGCTGCGCTGCCCTGCCGCGTAGCCCGGTGCAATAGGAGAAGTCCCGGGGACTTGAAGTTTGTAATGTGGGGTGTAGTTGGACTCTAGATGGGATTTGTAGATGGACACAAGATATCTGGAGCTCTTAAGTTATCCTGCAACAGTTTGACTCTTGTCCTAACCTTTTTTCAGATTCAGATGGATTAAATGTGTGCCAGAGGGCCCCATCCCGGGTGAGTGGTTTCCCCCAAGCAGGTGAGGCACTACTTGTTTCTGTAGAGGAAGCATAAATGGTGGCTGTTACAGCATTGTTCTTTGTCTCTCTTTTTAGGAAGTTAAAGCCGAGAGCAGCAGTCAAGGCCAAGTGGGCGAGGTGAGCATTGACTAGTGTACAGAAGCAATTGTTATTGCTGAGGTCTCAGTTTCTGGTGCAGCTTTAAGCATCTCTTTTTTTTTTTTTAATTTTAGGTGGTCCGCTTGCAATCTATCCTAGCCGAGCATATCTGTGCCAGGTGGGTGCGAGCTTAAGGTATCGGTGTGGCATATTTGTCAGATTTGGGAGGTTGTGTTTTCACAGTATCTCAGCATGCTTTTCTGCTTTGTTACTTTGCAGGTGCTGTTGCTGCCCTAGGTACGCCAAGGAACAGAGGAGGGCAGGTGAGTCGGCGTTTAGGCAGGCTGACTCATAGGTGAATGTTATGAAGCAGCATGCTAAGTATGTACCTTTTCTCTTTGCAGGTATCTTCTGGCCAGCCTCCGGAGTCAAATCAAGATTTGAGGTGAGCCGGGGGAGTGGTGCGGAGGAGTCCCGGGGATTACTGTTGTTGAGGGCAATAGTCACCTTTTCTGTTTTGTCTTAGGTACCCTGAGGAGGCTCTTACCCAAAGCTTAGAAACGGCAACACCGAAGCACACGCGGAGAACATCTCAACGTCCACGTGCGACCGAGGATGGATTTTGTCCGCTCCTCTTCCAAAAGCTAAGTGTCGGGGCCAGTGGTTTGGAGAAGGGGAAAAACCTTTACTATCACAGGGGGCAATTTCATGTCAGCTTAGCGGAGAGGTCTGTATCGGGACAGGCTCTCTGGAAGTAAAGGGAGAGGGTTTCTCCTCAGCCTCACCAGAGCCTTTGCCGGGCAGGGCAGTTCCAACCCATCTCCACGTTCTCGGGAACTTTGCGTTGTCCGCCTTCCTCGGCCCGACGTCGTCACGGATCTTTTCCCCGAGGAGCTCGCCTTCAGGTCCGGAGCTACGGCCACGGTCACCCGGCAGTCGGCTTCCTTCTCTAGGCTCGCTGAGCCTCTCGAGCATCCTCTTAACTGCTTTGGCACTAACTTCTTTTAAGGAGTTATGTTTCATCATCACGTGCCATCATCATAGGGCTTTCTTTCCTTTGGCATCATCGGCCTCTGGCTCATCTTGCGCTATGAATCTCGGGTCCATAAGTTGAAAGTGCTAGGCAGTTTACTCGTGTCTCTGTTATGCCATCCGTGTCTATGTTGTGTCATCCGTGTTATGTAGTCTGTGTCTATTGTCTTCCGTGTCATAGGCCTTTGTTACATCTCGATGCTTTACAGGCACTATTTTGTGCCATATAGGCAGTATTTTACTCACATTCCTTCCCAGATATAGCTTATTCTAGCATCTTTACATTTTTACTCTTTGAGACAGGAAAGGATTACAAGATTTTCTCATCCATCTTCCTTCTCACTACCAGCTTTGGTAGTGGTTTTTTTTCCATGCCATTATCTTGGACTTCTAGAGGGAGCGTCTTACACCCTCCTCAAGTGACTGCAGTTGTTCTGTAGGTTCCATCTTCTCAAAGGCTATGGGGCCCAACAATTAATCTTCCACAGAGTTATCTCAAGTCTTGGCTTATATTGTGTGTACCTATGTTGGCTTGTATTGTGTGTAGCTATATTGCATGTACCTTTGTTGGCTTATATTGTATAGGCTTATATTGTATATACTTATATTGCGTGTACCTGTGTTGGCTTGTATTGTGTGTAGCTATATTGCATGTACCTTTGTTGGCTTATATTGTATAGGCTTATATTGTATATACTTATATTGCGTGTACCTCTGTTGGCTTGTATTGTATAGGCTTATATTGTATATACTTATATTGCGTGTACCTGTGTCGGCTTGTATTGTGTCTACTTACACTGTATGTACACTTGCACTGTATGCGTTTGCTTATATTCTATGTACTTATAATATACCACTTATGATTGGAGCTGCCCTGCCCTGGCATGTAGTCATAGTTAGGTAGAACAGTTGTAAAAACTTTACTGTTCATCTGTCTTTTATGGCATATTGGGTAGAAAATTTATTGGTCCAGAGTGGGGAAAATTCCTAGCTGTCAGCCACAAGTTGACCAATTCCTGTCGTCTCACAGGTCCTCGAGGCTACCGATTTCCCCAGAATCTACCATTCGACGTCAAGGAGTGGCAGCCAGAAGACGCGTCGAAGCACGTTCTTCAGCATCTTGAGTAAGGGCCATAGCGAGCCTGTAAGCAGGAAGAGTGTGTGAGCGTGTGTGAGAGCACATGACTGTGTGTGTCTGTGTCCACTCGTCTCTGTGTGTGTGAGCACATGCTGACTAGTTTTAACCTTGTGTATGTGACTTTTGCTTTTCAGGTTTTGTAATTCATTTTTAAATTTAGAATAAAAAATCCCCAGCGGGGGGGGTTTTTTTTTCCCCCCCGGCTGGGTTTTTTTTTCCTCGGTCCCGGTCGGTCTGAGAGGCGACGTTCATCGCCAAAGTTTGGGCACAGACCGTCCAGGGACCGGGGTTTTTGTCAGGCAGGAGGATTTTTTGGAGGCTCCCGGGAACCGCGTTCCCGAGGAGCGGCGCGAATGCGTGCCGGGGGTTAGCAGAGCAGTTGAGGTGTGAGTCAGTGTGGGTTTGTGTGTAAGCTGAAGGAGGTGTGTGTGTATGTGTGTGTTGAAGGGTTGTAACCTTATATGACTTTTGCTTTTCAGGTTTTGTAATTCATTTTAAATTTAGAATAAAAAATCCCCAGCCGGGGGGTTTTTTTTTTTTTCCCCCCGGCTGGGTTTTTTTTTTCCCGGGTCCCGGTCGGTCTGCGAGGCAACATTCATCACCAAAGTTTGGGCGCAGACCGTCCAGGGACCGGGGTTTTTGTCAGGCAGGAGGATTTTATTGGAGGCTCCCGGGAACCGCGTTCCCGAGGAGCGGCGCGAATGCGTGCCGGGGGTTAGCAGAGCAGTTGAGGTGTGAGTCAGTGTGGGTTTGTGTGTAAGCTGAAGGAGGTGTGTGTGTGTGTGTGTGTATGTGTGTGTTGAAGGGTTGTAACCTTATATGACTTTTGCTTTTCAGGTTTTGTAATTCATTTTTAAATTTAGAATAAAAAATCCCCAGCCGGGGGGTTTTTTTTTTTTTTCCCCCCGGCTGGGTTTTTTTTTCCCGGGTCCCGGTCGGTCTGCGAGGCAACATTCATCACCAAAGTTTGGGCGCAGACCGTCCAGGGACCGGGGTTTTTGTCAGGCAGGAGGATTTTTTGGAGGCACCTGGGAACCGTGTTCCTGAGGACCAATGATTGCTGCGGAGTAATTTAGCAGTTGTGATGGCAGTGATGGTGAGTTTGTGTGTAAGCTGAAGGGGGTGTTAGTGGTGATGAGTGTTGTTTTCTGTGTGCTTTTGTTGTTTTGGGTTTCCTGTCACAATAAATCAACATCTAATGAAAATAGAAAAAGGTTATTGCTTTGTGTTAATATGTGTATTGCTCTGTATTGCATTTGCCTTAGCTGCTGCATTTTGCTGTGCTGCTCTGTATTGCTGCTCTGTATTGCTGCTCTGTATTGCTGCTCTGTATTGCTGCTCTGTATTGCTGCTCTGTATTGCTGCTCTGTATTGCTGCTCTGTATTGCATTTGCATTAACTGCTTCATTTTGCTGTATTGCTCTGTATGTAAATTAGACTTTGACTAGTGTGTCTATGCATTGTATCTGCACTTGCACTTGTATACACTGTTTCCATGTATTTTGCTGATGTATAAATAAAAGCATTCTTTCAATAAAGTTGAGTCACCCTTAATAAAGATACCCCCTGCCCTTCCTTTCCCCACCGTGGCTCCTGTCTTTTTTTGGTGTGGTTTTGTCATTTCTTTCCACTGTATTTCTTCCTTTTGCCCCTCACTTTACTGTTCTATTTCTAACTTAACTTCCATCTATCTCTAACCCTTTGTTTCTGTTTTCTTATCACTGTCAATCTAAGTCTTCTTGCTTCTTTTTCTCTCAGTGTTCTCCTTTTCCTTGGTTTGTGTTTTTTTTTTCTCTTAGTCTTTTCCTTTTTCACCCCACTCCTAAGTTTTCACTTTCACTCTAATCCTAACCACTTTCCTTTCCCTCTAACTCCTGTCCTTCTTCACTTCTCCCACCCTCCTTTTCCTGTCTCACTCTGTCTTCCTGTTTTATTTTCTTCTGTCTTTTCCTCTCTGTCTCCTCTCCCTCTCTGTCTGCTCCCTCTGTCTGTTCTCTCCTCCTCTCTTCTTTCTCTTGGTCCCTGTTCTCTGCTCTTCTCTCTCTCTATCATCTTTTCTCCTCTCCCTCTATTTTTTCTAACTCTTTGCTTCTCTCTCTTCTCTTTCTCTCCTTCTTCCCCCTCTCTCCTTCTCTTTTCTCTCTCTCTACTTCTCTTTTCTCTCTCTGTCCTTCTCTCTTCTCTCTCTTCTTCTCTCACATCTCTCTCTCTCTCCCTCTCCTTCTCTCTTCTTCTCTCCCTCTCCTTCTCTCTTCTTCTCTCCCTCTCCTTCTCTCTTCTTCTCTCTCTCTCCCTCTCCTTCTCTCTTCTTCTCTCCCTCTCCTTCTCTCTTCTTCTCTCTCTCTCTCTCTCCTTCTCCTTTCTTGTCTTTCTAACTTTGTTTTCCTTTCTAGCTTTAGATTAGATTAAAAAAGCAGCAGTAAAAACTTTCAGGCTCCCTGGGAGTAAAAAAAAAAAAAAGAAATTTAAAAAAACCAAACTATTTACTCCCCGGGAGCGTGAAATTTCCTACTGCTGCACCAGACATATAGTTTTCCTTCTTTTTACTATATACAGTGTATATAGGGATCACACCTGTCAGCAATCAATAGTAATGAGTAGTCCCCACCCACATACACACCCCTCCCATACTGCTCCCACCCCCACATCCCACACACCCCACCCCCGTGGCCACCCCCTGCAAGCCAGCACCCCACTCCATGCCATTTACATATAGATCATGCAGTCACAGCGCCACCTGCCGTTTACTCGCGAGTACTGCACTCACAGCGCCACCTGCCGTCCGCAACCGGGTACTACATGCACAGCGCCACCTGCTGCTCGCCGGCCGGTACTGCACTCACAGCGCCCCCTGCCGCTTGC